>NC_142343.1:16352500-16652500 GCF_054954075.1 Amborella trichopoda | reverse complement strand
TTATAATGATGTGAGAATCTCTTTTGTCTCTAATTATAAAATAAAAAACTCCAAAAATGGTTCAAATCAAGCGAATCAATAAATGCATGAAAAACCTTGAAAATAGGTGCTCCAGATAATATGTTGCAAGATGTATTAATTTTAGGACTTGAAATCTCTTTTTCAACCATATCTATATATCTTGATGTCAAGATGATCAATTAGATATGTTTCGAACATCAAAACAACCATTTTCTACATTTTAGAGGTGCACTTTAATTCTACATTTTAAAGTGTCAAACTTATATAAACTTTTTCTTTTTGTAAATTTTAATAAACAAATGAATATTTGCATAAATTTCCCAACATTCCATCACATGTATATATATATATATATATTTTTATCAAAATTCAGAACTTTATTAAATGGTTAAAACGAAATTACAGAATCAGAAATAGAAAGAGAACCAAGAGAAACGCCCCCTTTAGCTAGAGCATCTGCAACACAATTTGCTTCACGATAAACATGGGAGAAGGAGACCGTCAATTTGATAGAGGCATCCAAGATTTGCAACCACAAAGGCCGTAGTTCTCAAGGAACCGATTGCTCTTTCCTACACCACCTGATGACATTCAAAGAGTCTCCCTCAATCACACATATGGTGCCCAATTTGCGTTCTGAAAAAATCTGTAACCCTCTAAGTAAGGCTGTCATTTCCGCAAAGTTTGCTGTTGCCAAACCAATCGAGCCTGCATAGGATAATATTGTGTTCCTAGCTAACCAAGCCACAAACCTATGAAAAAACATATGAAATAACTTAGGCCACATTGAATCTTCCTCTTACCTGACTTTGCACTGTTCTTGTGTATTGTTTGCAAACGACATGTTTTACCAAAAAAATCATTAAAAATAGTAGAAAATCCTTTTTGACCCAAAGTTTATTTGAGAGCTTCACAACAGGCTAAGGAACACATCTGAAGTGGAAATTTTTAGTTTGGATCACTTTGGTTTGGGCGACACCAGGTGGGTCGCCCAGCCTAGACTGGGCAACTGAGTGGTGCTGCCCAGTTGACTAGGGTGACACCACTAGTGTCGATCAGCCCTGTTCAGGCCCAAATTAGAAATTTCTTTTGTGCGTCAATTTCTTGCCTCTTTGTGTAGTTTTTACCATGTTTGTTTGGGCGACACCACTGGGGTCGCCCAAACCCGAATCACCAAAAATGGTATCTTTGGTTAGGGGATCTGTTGGTTATGGAAAGATGCTATTCCCAATAGATCCTTGGCCTTTATAAACCCTTTTTTCGTGGCCATTTTGGGAGAGAGGAGGAGGAAGATTGAAACCCTGGCCCTTTTGCTCAGAGAAAGTTAAGCCTAAAATCTCAACCTAAAAACCCTAATCCAAACCTCAAGAAACGTTAAGCCATGAAAGGATATGTCCATAAACCCTGACCATCTTCAGTCATCTCTAGGGCACAACAACCCTTTAAAATTAGAGATCTTCTGGTCAACTTTTGAATCAGAGAGGCAAAGAAGATGCCGGTTCTAATACGGGCGAGCCCTCAAATGCTCGAGGGTCCGGGGCCATTCGGCCCGGTTTGGTATTGTTCTCTTACCCTTTCTTTCTTCTTCTTCTTACTGTTTTGGTTTTATTTTGATTAATTTTGGTCAGTTTACTGCTTTGATCTCGTGCTTCAATGTTTTGGATCATGCTGGCTCTGCCACATATCCGAGAGAGGATCTACTCATTTTTTGGGCAGATCTGGCCTCAGATCTGAATTCAATTTGTCCCACTTTCTCTACCACATTATTTTTATCAGTTTAAGATGTCCAAATATGAGAGATCTTCATTTGAAGATCAATCTTATTTCATTATAAACAGTTTGGCATCCACCGTGCGGCACTTCGAGCTTGATCCAAGCGCCAAAACATAAGTTTTAGGTACTGTTTTTCACTGTTTTTAGTCCAAACAGGGTCCCAAACTCGGCTGTGACCAAGACTCAGGGTTTTGACACCCCGAAACCTTGTCTGGTTTGGGTGACATCAATAGTGTCGCCCAGCCTGTGAGGGTGATAGCACACATGCCGCCCAAATCAACAAGTCTCAGAACTTTCTTAGCCTTGCAGTCTTGTTCTAGGGACTCTCTTGTGACTGTTCAAAAAATTTCAGATCAAAATAAAATTTTTAAAAATACGAAAAAAATAATTTTCTTAATATAGGTCTGTTATATCTGCACTTTTATGTTTTTACTTTATTTTAATTTATTTCATCAGAAATATTATTTTCCCTGCTTCTAAAAGTTTATTGTAATCCTTATTTCATCAAATTTAAAAAAAACAAAGTAAAAAAATATTAATGTCGCCTAGCCTGTCAGGGCGACACCAGTAGTGTCGCCCGGGTGACCACACACATGTCGCCCAGTTGCAGCGGTCCCAGAAATTTCTTGGGACCCCACATGCCTCTTCTAGAGGCTGTTGACTTCATGTTTACCAATTTTTCGCTTAAAATAAAATTTTTTAAAAAATATAAAAAAATTATTTTGCTTTAGATAAGCCTGTTATGTTCCTTTCTTTTTTATTTTATTTTAGTTTGTTAATTTTGATTGAAATCATGTTTTCCCTGCTTTCACCATGCTTAGTTTAACTGTGTTTCATCAAAGTTAAAAAGATATATATGTATATATATATAAAAAAATACATTGAGGGTTGCTTGCACCCTCCTTGAACCGTGTCCCATTCGAGTCACCCTCGACTTGGGCCGCGCTCGACTTAGCATGGACTGTGCTTAGTCTCACTATTTTGATTGTACCTGCTTAGGGGTTGCTTACCCCTCCATCTATATTGTGCTTTGAGTGAGCTTTGCCTCGAAGCGCGCATCGCTAGACACGACTAATGCCAAGCACTCGGTTTATTTCTTCATTGCATTGTGTGCTTGACAATTATTTTTTATTGCGTACTTCTTTACACACTCCAACACACACTAGATCAGGAATGCTCGAAAAACCAACAAACAAATATGTTGAAAACACCCAAAATCTACGTTAACGGCGTGAGGGGAACCTAGCTTTGAGAGTTGAGGCGGTTGGGATACGCATAACTTTAATTGTAAGGGCCCCTCCATAATCCTTTGCCTCAAAGCAACTCCGTGTATAGTAGAACTTGGTGAAAATCCTATAATATGAGGCTAGGACCTATGTGGGGACCTATATCAGCCTAGCCACATATCAATAATTAAGAACCCACTCTCAAGCCAAGCCTACCTATAATCTAGGTCAAAAGTTTTTGTGTGTTGTGCTTACTTATTTCTGTTGGTTAATATTAGGTCTCACTCTGAACCTGCTTTTGGTCGGAGCTGAATCCTTTGGGTCGAATCCTCTGGGTCCAAGTCCAGGCTTGTACCCACCTTAGCCCAGATCCGAACCAGATTTCGCCTTGGTTCGAACTTAGGGCCCTTCTCTGTCCGAGCTGAAGGCACGTTCCTAGTTCATCTTTGATCCAATTCAAGTCCATACCTGATCTGATCATCAAAATTCTCTGGGTCCAAGTTTAGGCTTATACCCAGCTTAGCCCAGGTCTGATCTAGGTTTCTCCTTGGTCTGAACCTAGGCTCCCTTCTTGGTCCAAGCCTATGGCTCGTGCCGGTCTCAACCTTTTATCCAGTCCGGGTCTATACTCGGTCTGATTATCACAACCCTCTAGGTCCAAACCTAGGCCTGTATCCAGCTCAGTCCAGGTCCGAGCCAGGTTCACACCCGGTCTGAACCTAGACTCAATCTTGGTCCTAGTCGAGACTCGCACCCTTCTAAGTCTAGATTCCAGTCTTGTCTTAGCCTAGGTCTCAGTTAAGGTTTTGCCCCTAGAGTCAGGCTAGGTTTGCCTTAAGTCGTCGAGTTTAGATCTTACCTAAGTCTAGATTCTAGAACCCCACCAAAAGCAATCACCATGTCAGTCAGTCAAGGTGACTATGATGATTGCTCCACAACCGACTCTAAGCCTAGCCTGCTCAAACTTAGAAGCAAGTATACTGTGATCCCTTGGGATTATCGACAGAACTCAGGTCAATCCATTATCCAACACCCAGGTCTTCAATTAGAGGCAGAGTCCCAAGGGTCTACTCCTAATCCTGAAATCTGTGTGGTATGAAAAGTCGGCTCCGCTCGAAAAACTATGAATAGTCAAGGGGTCCGATAGGACGTTGTCCTATAGGGACTTTTATGCAACCAAAGTAGAAGTCGAGTGAGGGAAGAAGTTTACGCCATATCTAATGCCCATTCCTAGAACTTTCACCAAGATAAACCTGGGGCACAACGACCTCAAAACCAAGACCCACTTAGGTCTAGGGGATCTAACCTAGCCTCGAGCCACCATAGTACAGCTCGTGATGACCTGAACACTGTACGTAGCAGAGGTGTCAATCTAGACCTAGGTTACACAATGCCAACCTGAACACCAGCAAGATGGGCATCCAAGCTGCCTTTAAAAGCCTAGTTGACCTAGGTTACACCATTCATGCCCCAGCTTACGGGTCGATCCCAAACCAACTTAGTGGTATTAGAAAACCCCTAGCACAACCGATTCTTCAATCAGTCCCTCTAGTTCATTTGGTCCAACAAACCGTGCAGTTTTCGCAACCGATGGCGACGCCTATGGATCAATATGCCCCTCAGGCACAAATGTATCAAACCGCCCCGGTGACTGGGGCTCATCAATCTCATGCCCATGCAAGCTAACATGTACCCCAAGTCTCGACTAATCAGTCTACGCTTGGAACCCACTGACCGGTGGGCCTACTGTCATGCTAAATACCAAACACGAAGGCACCATAAAAGCAATGCAAGATATGCTTGTAAGAATGGGTATGCATGAAATTCTACCCCTGAAGGCTTACGTTCATGAGACCCTTAGAGGCATGGAAGAACTTCATATGGGATTTATCATCCCAGAATTTAGAAACAAGTTCAATGGGAAGAGCAATCAAGATACCGACGTCAACGTACACCTCCTCTATGTTCGAGCTTTGCGAGATAGGCCTAATAAGCTAAATCCATATTTTCGCAAACATTGGCCCATGAGACCTTGAACTGGCATCAAAGAACAATGTCCACTGAACCATACATCACTTCAGATGAAATGTTTAACCTATTCGTCTCTCACTACCGCGGGTCAACAACAAGATCTCTCTCCCTGGGCAAGCTCAGTGTAATGAAACAAAACCCAGGAGAATCCTTCGAGGATTGCTTCAGTCGATTCTACGAGGTGGCAATGTGGGTCATAGAATGTCCACTTATGGATCCAGCCAAAATCTGCATAGCCTTAGAGAACGCTGCTCCTGAATACATGACCTTCTTTAGCTAAGGTCTTTTCTCCCAGTCCTTCGACTCCATGATTGAGTCGGTGGCTTGACATGAAAGGGCCAGAAGGACACCCCTCAGCACCAGGCCCGACAATAAACCGATAACAACTCCCCAAATAAGAACAAAAACAATAACTAGGGGAATGCTTCTAGTCAGGTTAATAAGATTGTCGTTAACGGACCGGCTCAAGGTTCAGCCACTCAGCACAACAATCGGAACCAAAATTGAAGGGGGTCAGCCTAGAACCAACGCTCAAAATAATAACCAAAAGCAAGAGGATAATTTCACCCCTCTCAAAGACCCATTAGAAAAAGTGCTGGAATTACTCATGGCTAGAAATATGGTTTATCTCCCGCCACAATTTGAACACCATTTCAATTCACTGATAAGAGCAAGTGGTGCAAATGGCATCAAAACTAATGTCATGATACTCAAAACTGCTTATATTTGAAATGGGTGATTCCAGGGTTAATCAATAGGGGGACATCACTGTCACACCTAGAAATCAACCTTTTGAAGAGCCTAATCAAAAGATGGGTATCTTCACAAATCCTCTCCCTAAAAATATGGTCACAACGACCGAAAAGCCGGGAGCTCAAGACAACTCAAAAGAGAGCGTCGTCATTCACATGATTTAGATTGAAGACGAAGAAGATGATCCCAGTCAATACAGATTTGCTTGTGATTATCACTTTCAAGAGTCCGAAGAAGATCTTCTGGGCCTTCTAAAAGGAAACCCTTCACCTCCAAACCTCGATAACCTTCCTAAATGGGACCAATATTTTAAGGATGATACACTAGAAATCGATATGGTCAGACCCAATAAAAAGGTGTCATCTCCCAAGCAAGGGGCCAACACCCCGAAATCTCACATTACTCTCGCTAGCGCTGACCCTATCGGGCTTCAGGCTGACGAGGTCGATTCCTTAACCTGAGGAGGCCAAGTGTTCAAACCCATTCAATTGATGGCCGATAATCTCGATGAAAGAATGAGAAATACCTCAAAATCCAGACAACCAGTAGGGGCTGCATATCACGAACCAGATAAAGAAATTCAAGGATCCACAACCACCTACGATCTATCGGCTCATCTCGGGAGGATCCAGGCTCAAATCTCCATCTTGGAGCTGCTTGCAAATTCACCAGCACACATAGCCTAGATCGCAAAGGTCCTCGCTAAGACACACATCTCGAGCAACAGCCAGATGAGTTGTGGGGAATGATCAACCAACTGATGGCACCAACACCAATAGTGTTCACAGACGATGACATCCCGGTCAACTTCAACCGCTTTCATGTCCAACCTCTGCAAATCATCATTTTCATGCAAGGATAAAAGACACAGAGAGTGCTTGTTGATAATGGGGCATCCTTAAATATATGCCCTATGAAAACAATGAAGCAGATAGGCAAAATCTCGGATGACTTTGAGCCATGTCAATTAATTATCGTTGTATACATCAGGATCAAGAGACAAGTTGAAGGCATATTGGCTCTCACACTCAAGATCGGCCATATCGTCCAAGTGATAAAGTTTTATGTCTTGGACATAAAACCTTCATTCAAAATGTTGTTAGGAAGACAATGGCTATATGAAAACCTTGTGGTCGCGCCTACATTCCATCAATGCCTCAAATTTTCGACTAAAAATGGCGTCGCAAAGGTATGTGCTAAACCCCCTTCGTTTCTCAATCCTAGTATAGGTAAGGGGATGCTAGCCGTAGGGGTCGAGCTTGGAGAAATCCCATTCTCTTCCTTCGAGCAAGCCGATTGTGCCACCTTATGCCCAGAGGCCGGTGACCCTGTTCCCCAAATCTTTCAAACTTCTGCATCGATGGATGACATTATCCAATGTCAACATCGATTCAGTTTCGGGTCCCTTGAGGCTTGACATGCTCTTCTCCCAAGGCTTCCAACCAGGCCAAGGCTTGGGGAGTCACGGGAAAGGCGTAACGGAGGCAATTTCTGAATCACCCCAAGCCAAAACTGAAAATGGGGATCGAAGGGGACTCGAGTGTACTCTCATCTTATTTCAAAGCCAGATGAGGCCTTCAAGCCATCTGGGCTTTGTATCTAGAGGCATTCAAAGCCTCGATCCTCTTGATGCCCATCCTTCAAAATGGCCAAAGGTGATCCTTTATTCCCCAACGATCAGGAATTCTTCTTCCACACCTCAACACACACAAGAACTGGGAATTGAAGACCTTTTTGCTGATTTGGATTTGGAAGTATACACAATTTGCTCTGACATAGCCAAGCGTACTCATCTTCCTATTCAAACCTAGGGAAAAAATTGGTAAATCATTCCCCTATCTCAAGAATCGCTGGAAGCATACCAGCGACACTTTCCAGTCTCGGTGCCAAAAAATGGATAGGCACAGGGTGGTTAGGTGGCGTGTCCAATCCCTAACATATATCTCGTGAGTCTCATAAGGGGCACCTCTTGCGATATTTCAAAAACCATTGAAAATTCAAAACATGATAAAACTGATAATAAGGAAAAATAATTTTCAGAAACAACAAACACTCAAGATAGCCCATTAACGGTGCATAACAACCAAGATGATGAATTGGACGACCAAGACGAAGATCAAGAGAGCCAAGAGTCTAAAGAAATCCCTCAAACTGAGGAACTTACTTCCCATGTTGAGCAATTCAAGAAGAGGTTCGATGTATCATCGAAGAGACGATTGACGTAAACCTAGGAACTGAGAAGGAGCCAAGGTTAACCAAGATTAAAACTTTCCTATCTTCCAAGGTGCATGAAAATATGATTTCCTTTCTCAAGGAATATCGTGATGTCTTCGCCTGGTCATACGATGATATGTCAAATCCCACATTGGTGCAACAACACCTAATATTCAACGAAGGAGCAAAGCATGTAAGGCAGAAACTCCGAAGTCAAAAGACCACCTTGAGCTTAAAATCAAAGAAGAAATTGATAAACTACTCAAGGACGAATTCATTACCCCTGTCGATTACTCAGAGTGGTTGGCCAACATAGTGGTCATAGCCAAGAAAGACGGGAAGATCCCAGTGTGTGTCGACTACAGAGACCTCGACAAAGTATGTCCCAAAGACAATTTCCTATTACCAAATATAGATGCCTTGGTCGACAACACTGTGGGGCACGAGATGTTTTCATTTATGGATGGATTTTCAGGTTACAACCAAATCCTCATGGCAGAAGAAGACCAGATCAAAACGAATGAGGAACCTACTGCTATCGTGTCATTCCCCTTGCCCTAAAAAATGTAGGGGCAACTTATCAATGGGCAATGACTAGCATCTTCCATGACTTAATGCCCACTATCATAGAAGACTATGTCGACGACATCTTGGTCAAGTCAAAGGACAAGGCCGATCATCTCACCGACTTGAGAACCATTTTCGAAACACTTCAGAAACATCAACTCAAACTCAATCCACATAAATGTGCCTTTGGAGTTGAATCCGACAAATTACTTGGCTTTATAGTAAGCCAAAGGGGCATTGAGGTGGACCCATCCAAAATACGAGCTATCATTGAAATGCGCCCTCCCCGGAACATTAGAGAAATCATTGGGCTTAAGGCATTTTATTTCACAACTGGCAGACAAGTGCGTACCGTTCAATAGACTCCTTAAGAAAGATACCCAATTCATATGGGACAATGAATGCCAAGAGGCGTTTGACCAAATTAAGGAGTACTTATCTAAACCTCCCGCCCTTAGTCCTCCTAATCCGGACAAAACCCTATTTCTATACATATTTGTGAAAGACAAGACCATGGGGGCAATGTTAGGATAATACGACAACAATGGAAAAAAACAAATGATATACTACATCATCAAAACTATGGTGGACTACGAGATAACATACATGGATGTGGAGAATCACTGCTTGACGCTTGTGTGGTCTATATGGAAATTAAGACACTATGTCTTATCTCATACAGTCAATCTCATCTAAAAAATAGATCCACTCAAGTACCTATTGGAGAGGCCAGTCCTTAATGGACATTTAACAAAATGGAGAATGCTATTGAGCGAGTTTGAAATCGAATATGTCACTCAAAAATTGATTAGAGGACAAGCCATTACCGACCAGCTAGTAGAACACGCACTGCCAGATAACACTCCCATTAACACGGATCTCCTTGATGAGGACCTCTTCACAATTGAGGACTCAATTTGGGAGCTATACTTTGATGGTGCAAAGCTCGAATAGGGGTCACGAATAGGAGTCATAATATGCTCACCCGAGAAGATTTTTAATGCCAACAGCCAGTAGATTGAATTTCCCATGTACCAATAACATTTTTGAATAAATTCATGATAGTCGGGCTCGAGAACGCTATGGGAATGAAAATCCAGTAAATACAAGTGATTGGTGACTCCTTACTCATCATAAACCAAGTTCAAGGGATTTGGAAGGTGAAAGAAGAAAAACTTAAACCTTATCAAGAAAAGGTAGAAAAGATGATCCCATATTTTAAGAAAATCACTTTTCAGCAAGTAACTAGGGAAAATAATTTGTTCCTCGACACCCTTGCGACCCTTGCTTTAATGGTTTATATTCCTTCAAAAATCACCATGCTGCCATTCTACATGACGGACAAACATGATCCTTCCCCACCAAGGATCGAAAAAGAAATAGAGCAAGAAAATGAGAACGATGAGGAAGTGTCCCTCGTGGCTTCAGATGCGCTAGTTAAGGTAAAACCATGGTTCCACGATGTTCTGTCCCTACTGAAAGATGAGTTATACCTGAAGGAGCCACAAAAAAGGATAAAGAACCTTTCAAAGGTTTTCTATGAGATTCTTTGTAAGAGGTGATCTATTGTTCAAGAAATCCTTCGACGACATTATTCTACGGTGTCTCAATAAGTAAGAAATCGACCAAGTACTGATAGAGTTACACAATAAAGGAGGTCATTTTAGGGCAGCCGCCTTAGCTCAGAAAATCAGTCGCCAAGGTTATTCCTAGACCACCATGGCGGAAGATTTTTGGAAGTTCGTTAAGAGGTGTTACAAATGTCAACTTTATAGAGACCTCATCCATGCACCGTCCATACCACTCAACTCAACACCGCCCGTATGACCCTTTGCCATGTAGGTTCTTGATATAATCAGAACGATCTCACCGAAAACCTCAAACGGCCACCGTTTTATATTAACAGTTGCAGAGTACTTCACAAAAAGGGTAGAGGCAGCATCATTTGTCAAAATTGAGGGACAACATGTTGCCCGTTTCATAAAGAACAACATTGTATTCAGATTCGGTGTTCCTGAGTCAATCTTTACTGACAATGGATCCAACTTCAAAAATGAAAGGGTCACTAAGGTATGCAAAAAGTTCGGGATAACGCAAAAATTGTTAACACCTTACTACCCTCAAGGAAATGGACAAGCATAGGCCATGAACAAAGGACTTCTCAGGGTTATAGAGAGAATACTAGAAGGTGGCAGAAATTGGCATGAAAAGCTAAATGACGCGCTATGGGCCTACCTGATAACTGAGAGGACTCCTATTGGCATGAAGGCTTGAAACTAGTCAGGCACTCCATGGTTGTATAACTAACAACTACCACATATCAGAGATGGGTGAACCTCACCAATGACAATATTGGCTAGTCTGGGAGAGTTTTTCTCTCTACTGGATTCCCTGAGGCAAAATGAGGCAAGCTCGTCCCTATGTGTGAGTACGATGACCCAATAGCCTGGAATTCGAGACAAAACCCTACAACTAGGGGACTGAACATATAAGAATTCAGTTTGAAAAGTGCGTGCAAAGAAAGTATTCCACTATACTTTGGTGAATAAAATCACACACTTACTAATGAGAAAGAATCCCCCAACAGAGGCAAATTGAATAAGGACCCCCCAATAGAAGCAATAAAAAAAAAAAAAAAGTTTTTCAAACTCCCCATAATAGGGGCAAGTTGAAAAAGACCTCCCAACAGGGGCAGCAACAAGGAGAAAATAAAAAAAAGGATTCCATTGTCACAAAACTTTAAGAAGAATAGAAAAGAAAATTATGGCTATCTCAAAACTCTGATTAAGTAGGCTTATTACACGTGTTCACGCCATCAAACTTGGTCCTATGACCAAAATTTCTACTGTCCCAATGGACTTCAATAAAATGGAAAAAAAAAAAAAAATACTGAAAATGAGAATGATCACAAGATCAACTTATTCATGCCATAAAAAAAAAAAAAAAAAAAAATTGGACACGAAAATGCAATTTCTATGGGCAACATGCCTAGTGTCGGCCAAATTTTTTTTGCAAAAATTCCCCTGGTCAAATCCCAGGACATGTCACGATAAAAACTATGTTTTTCATAAAATTTTATTGTTGAAATCAACTGTTTTCAAAGGATTTTGAAATGAACTTTTTCAGATAGCTTTTCAAATGCTCCTCGAGGGCATGAGCTTAAACTGCCAACCAAGATTCAAAAAAATGTCAAACTCGTGTGACGTAAAAGAGCCCATACAGGAAAAAGTCAAACTCGTGCAACCTAAAAGAGCCAAGAGAAGAAAAACGTCAAACTCGTGTGATGTAAAAGAATCGAGGAAGGTAACGTTTAGCCCCGTATGACGTAAAGGGTTGGGTGTATTCCGTGTAGGCCCATATGACGTAAAAGGGTCGGGTGTATTCCATCTAGCCCTGTATGATGTAAAAGGGTCGGGTGTATTCTGTCTAGCCCCGTATGACGTAAAAGGTCGGGTGTATCCAGTTCAACGTCAAGCTCATGCTACGTAAAAGAGCCGAGGCAGGTAACAGCTAACCCTATATGATGTAAAAGGTCAGGTGCATTCCGTCTAGCCCCGTATGACGTAAAAGGGCCGGGTGTATTTCGTCTAGCCCCGTTTGACGTAAAAGGGTGGGGTGTATTCCGTCTAGCCCCGTATGGTGTAAAAGGGTAGGGTATATGGTCCAGCAGTACATGACACTAAATTTCTTAGAGGGCTCTATGGTTGCAGGAGTTAAAACTGCTAACCAACCTTTTTTTTTCGAAATATCTTTCTCTTTGCAAAATTTTCACTTTATGCCTTGTGTTTTCAAAAACTTTAATTTCATTGTTAAAATCGTAACCTGTCATTGCTCCGGGTTCTATTTCAAATATCCCACTATCTTCAAAAATTCTAAAAAGTCTTTCAAAACAAAGGAGCTTGGACACCCGTATATGATGATTACCACGTTGCTGTGATTACCGTGTTGTTGCCTTGTCTCTCTCTTCGGAATCGATCAGACAAGTCTCTTTTTATAGAAAACCTTTTCCTATAGAAAGCCTTAGGAAATCCTAAGGAAATCAAAGAAGATGTCAGGGTTAAAAAAATTCAAACTGTGAAATCCCTGAAGTTAAGTGGCATGGACAGAAAATCCAACTTGAGTTTCAAGCTTGTGTAACTCATCGACATCTCACGCTGAAAACCCTAGGATGAAAATGCCCTAGGTGGGTGAACTCGGTGAGAGCAATGACTTGGAGGGATTAGTTGGTGTGCCATATGAACAGGTGACATCAGGAAAAAATTTAAAATTTCTGTATTATATTTGACATTCACCTGCCCCTCGAAGGACAGAGAATGCTAAAGTGTCTACTTTTTTGCCACTTACTTGTCCCTCAAAGGACATGGAGTGCCAAAGAGGGGTAACTGTAGACATCCCAATTTAAATCTTGCAAATTCTGTAGTTTCCTGAGCCCTTAGGACCGTATTATTATAGTAAACCCAAATCTATAGCCCACACAACCTACCTTGTGACCCAGAACCATTTTTCTTACCTAAAACCCTGTAGATACCCTGTTTTCACCCAGAGTCTTGCAAACACCTTGTTTTACCCAAAAAATCATTAAAAATCGTAGAAAACTCCTTTTTGACTCAAAATTTCTTTGAGAACTTCACAAGAGGTTGAGGAACACACCTGATATGGAATTTTTTAGTTTGGACCACTTTGGTTTAAGCGACACCAGGCAGTCGCCCAGCCTAGACTTGGCGACATGAGTGGTGCCGCCCAGCTGACTTGGGTGACACCACTAGCCCTATTCAGGCCCAAATTAGAAATTTATTTTGTGCATCGATTTCTTGCCTTTTGTGTAGTTTTTACCATGCTTTTTTGGGCGACACTAGACGTGTCACTCAGGCACCACTGGTTTGGCTCAAACTCGAATCCCAAAAAATGGTATCTTTGGTTGGGGGATTTGTTGGTTATAAAAGAATGCCCTTCCCAACAGATCCTTGGCCTTTATAAACCTTTTTTTCGTGGCCATTTTGGGAGAGAGGAGGAGAAAGATTAAGACCCTAGCCCCTTTTCTCAGAGAAAGTTAAGCCTAAAACCCTAACCTAACTTGAAGCTTGAGAAACCTTAAGCTATAAAAGCATAGGTCCAAAACCCTGACCATCTGCAATCATATCTAGGGCACAATAACCCTTTAAAATAAGAGATCTTCGCGTCAACTTCTGAATCAGAGAGGTAAAGAGGACGCCAATTCTGATACGGGTGAGCCCTCGAAGGCTCAAGGTCCCCGGCCATCCGGCCCGATTTGGTATTATTCTCTTACCCTTTCTTTCTTCTTCTTCTCACTGTTTTGATTTTATTTTGATTAATTTTAGTCACTTTTCTGCTTTAAACTCGTGTTTTAATGTTTTGGATCATGCTGGCTTTGCCACAGATCTGCGAGTCGATCTTATTGTTTCTGGGCAAATCTGTCATCAGATCTGAATTCGATTTGTCCCACTTTCTCTACCGCATTATTTTTATCAGTTTATGGTGTCAAAATCGGAGAAATCTTCATCGGACGATCAGTCCGATTCATTGTTTCATCGTAAACAATAACACATTATAAGATGCACTATTTTCAAGATTTAAAATCTGTTTTTTCTAATGTCCATACATCTTGAGGTCGAGATGATCGAATAGATGATATTTCAACATCAAAACAATCTCTTCTAGTGAATTTTCAAGTTGCACCTTGATTTGATTATTTAGGGCCTCACCCTTATATAAACCTTTTCCCAAAGAATAAGTGCATTTCACCAGATTAAACCTTATTAAGTTTTCATCAAATTGGCATGGAACTCAACTTCTCTTAAATCCTAATTGCTCCGACATGCCCTAATCTTTCTTTGCCACTCTAGATCGAGCATCTTTACTTATCGTTCTGAAGCTCCGTGCTGAAGAAGCTACTCAACTACTTCATTCACAGTCATTGACTCATCTATTAAAGCACGATTTCATGAAAACCCAGGAAATTCTATTGCACAGAAGTGATATCTTACAAAGTACCACTTGAAAAACTATTTGCAAAAGAATAAACATGATAAAAACTTCATATCATTGCAGCTAGTGAGTGTTGTTTTGTGTATTGATCTCCTTGAAGTCTTGCCATGGCTCCAATATTATTGTGCTTTGACCTAACCACTCTTCAAACTTGACCAATCAATAATTACCTAGGATAGTCATAAGGTCGCCTCCATTTTGAGCATGGGATTTTACGGGTAGATGAACTTTTCTAAATGATTTGAATGAGAGATTTTTTTTTGTTTTTTTTTTAAGACCACAATGGAGAAAGAGGATGCAAAAAAATATTAGGATCGGTTTTAGGATGGCTACTAATATAGATTAATGAGAAATTAGATTTGGATCAATATCTTGATTTAATCCTTACTTGAAAATACTATCAAATACTTCACATGTATATATTCAAATCTATAATTCATATATATACAACTAAGAGCTCCCCAAATCTAAAAATCAATGCCCAATCTATCATCCTTCATTCTGTATTTTATTCTAATCATAAATCATACCAAAACGAACAAATATGATGTATGGAACGAATTCACCAATATGCTTCAACTAGGGCTTATAAAGATTGGACAAATCCACGTCTTTAAAACATCAAATCCTTATTAATATCTTGTTGGAAACAAAGATGGATCAGTAGCAATATACAGAGAGAAAGTAATAGAGAAGTGATGAAATCAAGATGGTTTCACAATTGATGATTAGGGTGCCCCCTTGCAAGGCTATGGATATACCATTGGGCTCAAGACACCTTTATCACCATTTTTCTAAATGACCAAACCATCACATGAATAAATGAAATTGTTTTTATCACCATTTTTCTAAATGACCAGACCATCACATCTTTTTCTTGGTTCTCTAGGTTCCACAATTTGGCAAGAACTCCTCCATATATTCTTTCCAGTTGTTGAATTAAAGAGGCCGATATATATTGAGATAAGGTTTGAGAGTTTAGTGTGGTACACCTTTCATTTATTCCAAAACAGTCCACAAATGTCATGGAGAAATCCCCCATGCCGAACGTTCCCCCACTATTTTTCTTATAATTTTAGTTTTATAAAATATCCATCCATTAAGGCAAAGAGGTCTATCATGAGCACTTGATCTATACATCCTTAAGCAATTGATCTATCCATATGCACAATTCATTCATTTAATGGTATCAACCACACACTTTCCAATACTCATTATAGTTGTGACGTATTGCGTGATCATCAACTACCTCATGGACTTCATGCATATGCATCTAGAGCTACAAAATCTCTCCACCAGGTAGCAAAAAGTAAACAACAGTGGATACACTCTAGTGTTACACCATACATGCACTCATTACATGTCGTGCCTTTTCATTGGTGCAGTGAGTCTCCACAAGGTCTCACAAAGAGATACATCTCTATACACACCTCCCTCAAACTTTTGGCTAAGAGAACTCCCAGAAACCTTGATTTTGAATCCTAAGGACCAGACAAACCTCAGTGAATCCTAGTACACCTAAACCCAGTTTGTATACCCACAACCTTTCAGAACCAATCCCAAGGTGTAGTATACCCCAAGAGCTTTTCAACAATCCAAGAATCACTGAAATCAGACTTATAGATCAAAAGTTAGAATCCTTGGAGGAGCCAAGGGAAAAAGACCAAATTACCCTTGCTCTTAAGCTATGCAATGCGGTTAGTGTCACACACGACTGCACATTGTGATACATGTCGCGAGAAGCAATGGATCCAGGGCGATGCAATTTTGCCCAATTTTGTTCATAAACATGCTTACGTAAGTTTTTAACCGAATTTTCATAGACCAGTTTGAGATCCCCTGTCTGAACGGTTGGCTGTTCTGGTCCAATCTTAATGTTATTGGTAATAACTAAACCCCAACCTAGTGCCAAGGAAGTCGTGCAACGAGGCCCAAAGATTTCACCATGTCTGCGAATTAGTTTTTCAGCTTTTACATTAAGTATTCTAGTGAATTTGTGCTAGCAGTGTGGTGTTCCACCTACATGTGCTTAGTGCGCATGTATAATTAAGGAACACTGCCTATTTCGCAGCCAGTAAATTATCCTAGTACGTACTCATGTAAAGAATGATCTTGATCCCCACACCACAGTTGATTAAAACATCCCAACCTTAGTTAATAGGATCCCGTAACATGGGTAGCAGTACTGCTTTGGGAACATAATCCCGCGCCCCTGGAGTGGGATCGAGGTCCTTGCTACAGTCCCATGTTGGGAGATTGCAAGCCGAATCTCATAGAAGTCGATGAATAGGTCAACATACTCATATTCTTTATATTTTAAAAGGAAAACAAGCAGTAAATACATGTCAATCAAAAAATGAGAGCAATAAATGCATATCCATCAAAATTGAAAGCAGGGGATCTCAAACAGGGGATCTCATGCTTACGTAAGTTTTTAACCGAAAAATATGAAAATTCAACATCTTTAGTCAAATTGGTCTATTTTCAACTTGTTGGGTGTATTTTAGTTACATATGAGACTAAGTGTATTCTAACCAAAGCTTGATAAAGATGTCGATTTGGGAACTGTTGAACCGACGCTTGATATAGGTATCAATAAAAGTGTGAGTTTTATAATGAATACTGTCTAAGTTGTCTTAACGGACGCTGGATGAAAGATATATAAGCTTGATAAACTTAGCCTTTGATGATAGGCTTTGGTAATTGAATATGTTCTAAGTCACCATGTGTAAGACTAAGAATATTCTAACTGATTCCTGATGAAAATAGTATGATGAAGTGAATTCCTTTGGCGCATACTTGATAATTGTCTTAACATATGACATGGTTCTTGATAGCACCTACTCAAATATGCCCCATGATATGAATATATGAAAGATATGATATGCTTAGGATTCGAAGGCCTCAATATGCCTTCAGAACCCTAACTCATCAGTCAGCCTCTATATGTTCTGACTCATGACCGATAACATATATGACATAACGTTAGTTAAACCTATTCAAGTTTAATTTATGATCAATGATAGAAGATATGAAAACCATCTCATTGTGAGATAAGTTCTAGGATACATATACTCCTAAAGCCCAATATGCCTATCCATGTGATATGTGGAGGAACTTGATGTGGTTTGATATATATATATATATATATATATATATATATATATATATATATATATATATATATATATATATATATATATATATATATATATATGTAAATATTTTCCTGAATCCATCTTTAGTTACGCATGTGTATTGTAACTTACGAGATCATGAACATGTTTTAATTTGAGACGAAACTCTGGGATACATATACTCTTTTGGCACATGGATGCCACTCCGCTGAATATTGGAGGATTTTTGGGTGAGATGTGATATGACTATTTCTGTTTTTTCGATTAAGAATATGGGGTTTTAACAAATGAAAGCGTCATCATATGTTAACATATTGAGTGAAATTTTTAAAGATATACATGTTAAGACCTCATATGCCTTAAAGTTTAGGAGTAATATAACTTGGGCAATATTTGGACTTAACTTAACCCATGATTGTTAGTTAGGATATGCCTTGACTGATATCCCAGAACTTATGTTTTGGATTTGAGCTGAGACTCTTAGGGATCCATGTTCAAGGAATTATAACCCTCACCCTAAAGTTTCATATAAATCAAAAGTGACTTAATTAGTCATCCACATAACCATTAGTTAAAGTCACCCGAAGGAGAATTCAGTTGTCATTCTCATCGCCTGGCAGCTAAAGCCTTAAAAGCCTTATACTTTATGCGTTACAGCCAGGATGATATCCGATCACTAAAATGAGGAGTTCTCTCTCAATACGATGAATTTCTTATGATACAGGGACACTTGGATTTTTGAATCGATGTTTTATCACTGTTAAAAAGTTATATCATTGATTGATTTGTATATCAGATGCAATAGCATCCGTAATTGACTGATATTGCTGATGCAATTTCCAATAGAAACGCGGTGCCTTGAATGAACCATATCTTTGAAATTCATTTGAAATGAGACCTTAACCATCGTATTCGTCTCTGAGTCCTCTCTCAATCCTCTAAGTTTCTTGATTAAAGGATCAATCATCTAAATACGGTTAAAGAAATATAGAAACATGTCACGGCTGCACTCCAGAGTTGAACTGCCACGCTTGAATGAAGATTTTATTGAGTTTGGAGCCTGTGAATTCAAAATTGAATGTCACATGGATAAGCATTGACTAAAATAAAGGGTTATCATAAAGAGATATTCAAGCGCATAACAGATTGATTCAATTCATGTGATTACCATTTTGAAACGAAGATATTCAAGCGCATAACAGATTGATTCAATTCATGTGATTACCATTTTGAAACAAAAAAATAAGAATGCATACCCTATAGTGTCGTGACATGGAGAAGAAGATAAGTTTAAATATGGAGTAGACGGTGAAGATTAAAGGATAACAGAGGCATGGTTATCCATTAAGAACCATGACTTGTCAATACAAAGGAAAAGGGTAAAAGGGGGGATCTCTTGATTGGAGAGGGGTTCACACATTTTGATACGCACACATTTGTGACTTGCACTCTTGGAAGGAGTTTACTTATGTGAGAGTTGAGAGTTAAGGAGTGAGGGACACATCCATGACACAAAAAGAGATATAGTTATGATAGATAACCACTCTCTAGAGTGGCTGATATACAGAGAAAAAGAAGATCATCTTTTGTGAACCACTTGAAGCCCATTCTCAAAGGAAGACTAGACTTGAAGATTAATATCACTATGTACAATCACAGGTATATGGGCCGATATGCCGTTTGATATTATCTTCTTTTTTGATATGTCTGTATATATTCTCCCTTAGAAACAAATGTATAGGTCTCAATAACAGAATCAAGGATATTCAACCTATTTTCCTTTTCTTTGGCCATTGTAAATTATAATAGAGGATTAAACCTCTAGAATTATTTTGTTCCCAATAGATAAAAATAAAAATATGTGTTTCTATGATACGGAATACATGGGAGAATTTGGCCCTGAATGTGATGTCCTCTTGTCTTTGATTGGAGTTTAGTGTTTGTTTAAACATTTTAATCAATTTAAGCATCACAATTTTTGGAGCGTCCACAACCATAATCCTAACTCAACCTATAAATACCCCACCTAAATTCTTAAAAAAATACACTGAAAAATACAATTAAAATAATGAAAAATAATCCATAGAAAAGTCTCTAGAAATTAGTAGATAAATCTAAAAAAAACTAGAAAATAGTAAAAACTATTAGATAAATTATATAAATTGTGGAAAAATTAGAAAAATTCCAAAAAACAAAATACTAAAAAACCCCAAAATTCATATTAAAAATTAGGAGACCCCAAATCCCTTAAAAAAGTAGGGAAAACCATCTCCCAACCTTAAGAAAAATTTGGTAAAGACTTACCTAAGATCCTTAGCCCCTTTCTAAGCCTTAGGAACCCTAGGTCTAGGTAAAATAACCTTAGAACCTGCAAATTTCAGCAAGCAAGAAGGAATACAAAAGAGGAGATGGTGGCACAAGAAGAGCGGCTTGATCCGAGCCTGAGAATTTGGGTTTCAGGTCCCTAAGGTAAATAGCTCCTCCTTTTCTCTTTTAAATTAGTTATTTTCTTTCAATTTTCATTTATTTCTCTATAATTTCTTTATTCTTAGATTTAATAAAAAATTTAAAATCATTTAAAGGCCTTTTACATAGATCCTGAAGCCAGCGTTGCCAGTAGTTTCAAAAGGAGATTGGATCTATGTAGATCCATGATGCTTTTGAAACTATAATTTGAGTGCTCCCAGTTTCTTTACTACTTTATAAATTTGACTCGTTTCGCATGGCATTTGAATTGATCTTGCTCTGAGATTAGTGCAAATGATCTCTCTTTGAGATCGGCGAAAATCTGAGAGTAAACAGTTTGACACCTACTATGGGGTACTCAAGCATCTGATATGTGTTTTTTGTCCTTGAAACACTTCTTGAAATTTTACAATAGCTTTATCCCAAAAAAAGTAAAAACCACAAAAGTAAAAAATCATCAAAAATTGCTAAGAAACACATCAGAATTCGATCCGGGGTCCCTTGTTATGCACGATATAGCCTGTTTTGGGCTGCATGGCATGCCTTGTGTCGTGCCAATTTGCATGAAGCGGCTCGTGTCGAGCTGCCCCACACTCACCATGTCGCACTATACGGTTTGCCAGGAAATTTTTTCAGCAATTTGTTACTTATGTTGATTTGACTTTGTATGATTTTAGCCTTTTTGTCTTTCTTATTTCCCTGTTATGTAATTTCGAAAAAATAAAATAAAATAAAAAAATGAAGAAAAACAAGGATAGGGCCTAGGTTTTCTTTGCTTTACTTGTTTAGAAATTTATCTCATATTTTTTAATTTTATATGTTTTATTCTTATCAGCATAACTTATATCATTTTGTTTTAACTTTACATCTTTTCTGTAATAAAAAAAAGAAAGAAAAAAAAAAAACAGACTTAGGCTTTCTCTACTTTTATATGTTTAGATTAGATTTAATTCTAGATTCTTTGATCTTATTTGCTTAGTCTGGAATATTTGATTTGATCTCATGAGATTAAATCTTCTATATTTATATCTTTGTCTCTTGCATAAGAAGACATGCTTGTCTGCATGTTCTTGTTTGACTGCACTTACCACACACATCATTGAGAGTTTATCTTACACACACCCACACACGTTCAGATATACCCTAAAGTATTAATGTTTTCAAAAAACCCTACACCAACACTTGTCATGCGTGAACTTAGTTTTGTGTGCGGAGTCTTTAGCATGTGTCAGTGATGAAGCGAAGCATCCCTCTGGAAAAACTCTGACCATGAAACAAGCCCAAAATAGAATGGACTTGATGCTGCAGAGTCAGATCTTATGTGGGTTCTTATTAAGCCTACCTGATTTGAGCTTTTTACTTAGTTGGGAAACCCACTAGTCCCAATCGACATATAGCCTTAGGTCAAGTTATTTCAACCATTTTTTATTGCTTACTCTTTGCATTCTAGGTTTAGTAGTCATGTCTTTAGTCTGTGACAACTCGGATATCGCGTCGACCACCTCTTTTAGATGCCCTAGGCCATCTCAACCTGTATGGGCCTATGGCTTTGTTTCTTAGGATTACCCTACTCCAGGTTTGCCCATCTATTGCTTTAGTGGGTCCATAGTCCCACATGCTGGCTTAATCTACATAGCCCATCTCCTGTTCACTGAGCCCACATTTCCAATTGGTTTGCTTGGATCATATCACCATGAATAGCCATTGCATCCGATCTGGAGCTAAAGAGTCAGGGTTGCACCCTCCATCAAAGTCTAAGTCCAAGGGAAAGATTGCCAAGGTTCACGCCATCATCGGAACTTTGGTCCTTCCAAACTCATCTGATTTAGGTTAACTAGACCTGGGTCGACCTCTCCAAGGTGAAGGTTAGGCACGACAGGGTCATGATTCCTCAAAAACCACTTTAGAGGCTCTAAGAGCCAGATTCTAAGCCATCATGGCTCATCCAACGGGGGAATACACCCCAAGTTTCCTAGGACTGATCTACTAGTTAGTTATGAGTTTTATGTGTCTTTCTCCACCGAGTGCCTTAAGTACTTACCTTTGGTCAAAGCCTTCTTGAGGCGTGCTGGCTTGGTTAAGCCCCATGACCCATCTCGAGTCTAAGGCCATTGCTCGAGTCATGGTTGGGGGACTCCCTCTACCCCTGAACAGCACACTCATGCTAGCTCTACTTAGTTGGTGAGCCGGTGTTGCCATATCTCTCGTCTCGAACCTCCTGTAGTACTAGCTTGATTACTGGACCATCCGTCTCACAACCCTCAGCCTAGGTCTGACCCTTCTCAAGCCACTCATCACCACTCGCCGATGCAGTCTTTCCAGGCTACCTCGGTTCCATACTATCACCCATAGATGGCCTTTTTAGCCCCTGTGCCAACCCATTACTGTCCTAACCAGTCGCACTAGTCAGCTCCACCTCCCCCAGTTGTGCCACTAACCTCTAGTCATTCTTATCCGGGGCGTCCTACACAGACTAACCCAGTAGTCCACTTTCAAATCCCAGTTCCGACTTATTAGCTCTAGGTTCCACCAGTTTAGCTCACCCCTCAGAACTAACCATATTATCTTTTGGCTCAGGGTCCCTTGCTTGTGCCATCCCCTTACTCAGACCTAGCCATGCCAGCTATGGCCCCTGTGCCTACACCATCTCCTTAATCGACCTCAGCCTTCTTGGCTCAGGCCTCTTCTCCCATGCCACCTCTTAACCCATCTCCTGACGCCTCGTAGGCTTAATATGCCCTTTCTTCTAGTCTAGTGCAGCCTACATCAACTGCCTCTCCTACAACTCAAACCATGTCATTAGTTTTGGGCAACCAGTAGGCCACAAAGGCTAAGACCCCTGAGTCAACTGAGCTTGCCCAACTGAAGGGCAAATTATCCACATTTAAAGAAACATTGGCTCAAGTTGGAGTCCCTAATATACCCCCACCAAGGTTTTATGTTAAAGATTCCCTTAGGGATGTCGAACCCTTCCTGCAGGTTTTATATATCTCAAATTTGAAAAGAAGCTCAATGGGAAGGGTAACCTTGAAAACGGTATCACTGCTTACCTATGGAGTGTCCCTACTCTCAAAGAGAAACTGTGCCATCTTAAGGCCATGTTTCAATATACCATTTGGAAGAACCCTAACTTGGTTCCAAGAGATAGTAGCCAAACATCCAGATCAGACTCTTGGCGAATTGTTTCGGAATTTTGTTGAACAGTATCACGAGATGAAGTAACAACCAATGACCCTTAAGGAGTTGGTTGCAACAAAACTAAACCCAGGAGAGTCGTTCTTTGACTTTGCATTTCCTAGTATCATCCCGATGTTCATTGCTATCCACCATTTGATCTGTTATATTGGATGGACGAGGTAGTAATAGATTGAGCCATTATTATTAAAGCTATTAGACATCAATGGTATTGGAGTGCGCCCCTTCACGAGGGTGATGAAGTCCAATGAAATGCACCAGTGGTTCACGAAGTATCTAACTTACTGATAATCTCCCATTACAGCCGTCAAGAGACTAAAAGGACTATGGCATGCCAGAAATGGGAGTTGAGGTGATTAGACCTATACCTTGAAATGCTCCCAGGATAGATCAAAGCATTCACATGGCAATTTTCTTAGACAAGATATGCCTTATTTGTAAGATGGAACACTAGTTGATATGGTCTTCAACCCATTAAACGTACCTTCACCAATGAATGTGGGAGAAATGTTTGGATGTAGCTAGGGTCAGCGGGAGATTTGCTAGACAAACATTATAGAATGACACCCTTTGATGAGGTATATGAGCAAGATGCTTCAAAAAAACTAGTGTTTCTTGAATTATATGAAGTCAGTAAGAAAAAAGCAAATCCATGGGTATTTGAACCTGAGTATCCTGAAAAAAGCAGAAAATTTGATGGAAGAACATGAGATCCTTTTTAACAACATAGGAAGAAATTAATTCATCAAGTAGATGATAAAATCCATAGACGTTTCAGTGGACATTATGCACCCTTTGAGGAAGGGCCAAGCAAGGGGAACAACGGGAAGGAGAAATGGAAGTTTGGGTTATAGAGGGATCATATTTTATAAGAGATGTTTATTTATAAATTAGACCACCTAAAATTCCACAATTGACTTCACACCTTTTCTGGTTTACCAAGAGTGAAATCAATCAAGGATTGGCTCCTAAGAAGCTCCCTTACTCAACCGATAAACGAGGGCTGCATCAATGGTTATGGATTGCGCACTTCTTGAGACCTCATAAATGAGCATGTGCCTTCTTTAGCCATGAGCTACGACCTTTCTCCTCTTAGCAAAGGAGTGACAATTTGCTCTATATGAAAGGTCAAAGGTTGCGGTGGCCAGTGCGAAACCTGAAAATTAGATAGTGGGCCACTCCATCCCAAACAAAACCTAAGAGTAGTTATAACAATAAGAAACAAACAATGCTGTTGTCCAAGTAGGAAAACTTATCGTATAACCGACCGTGGGCCCAAGAACATAACAAGAATAATCAGCCTAGGGGCAGTAGTAGAAATAATAACAATTACAACAATAACTCAAAAGTTGGAGGCAAGTAGACCTTTCCAAAAACTCAAAGTTTTGCCACTAAAGGAACCCCTCTTCACAATCCAGAAGAAGATCCTATAGGCAGAACTGGTTGTACTTCCTTACCCAGTCCAAACCAAATATGAGGTTAAGGATAAATCTAAATGGTGATGCTACCTTCAAAACCATACCCATAACACCAACGAGTGATACAATTTAAAACGTCTTATCGAGGAACTCCTAGATAAAGGCGCCATTAACCAGATCCTCACGGATACACCAGTGGATACATCTAACCATAATAGGGGCCTTTTTGTAAATATGCTTCCAAATAATGGCAAGAACCCTGAAGAGGAACAACACTCCCCCCTGCAAGGAGGTCGGTCCTAGTTCATTTGTCATAATTATGATTGAGGGAAAACCACCTAAGAAGGATTTCGAAACTCCAATCCAGCATTATGCTCAGGGGAACTTATCGACTTCCCTTTAAGATCTCATCACCTAAAAAGATAAGGGAGCCATAGTTGACCAGAACCTGGTAAACATGCTTTCAATCAATTGGGACAAGACTCCACTACAAAATCAAGACCAAGAAAACCCAGACAAATCTAAACAGGGCGTCATCATCGTGGCTAGCAATGACCTCCAAGAGGTCAACCACCCCACTAAGAGCGGAAGTCAGTTGAATCCACTAAGAGTGATGGATGATACCATGGAGGAAGGGCATGACAATCCTCTCAAAGCTGACCAAAACCCTATTGGGTCCGTTGAAAAGGCATAAGATAAGAATGAACAATAAGAGGAAATGAGATGACCCATTACATAGTGGTCGACCCTGAACTTTTGTAATTTGAAAACCCTTTCTTAAAAGCACAGATACTTTCTCTTTTTGTTTTTGAAAAAAGAGAGAAAAGACATGCCACACCTCGTAGGGTGTGTCCACGTGTGCACATAAGGGTGACCACGGTTCCATCTAGGATAAGGGTTAGAGGTGTGGTGATGCGGTTTGAACCAATAAAAGAAATGTGCTAAGGCTAAAGCTAAGGCTTACCTCAAGAGGATTGGGTCAGATGCACCTAGGTAAGGGTTTCCCTATTAGATTTCATTGACTTGGAGTGCCTGTGAAAAGTCCCCTGACTTTTGTTCAGCTCGGTTTGGAATCAACCTCATAACAACCTCCTCTCATTTATGCCCACATGGATGGTTAGGATTGTAGGGACCCTTTGACTTGTTGTTTGAAGATATTTTTCCGCACCATGGTTCCCCGACACAGAATAAAAGGAGAAGCCGGTCAATAAAGCCTGACAAACAGCGGAAATTTCAACAGTCTCAGAATATCCCTAGAACTGGTCAAGATCTTTATAAGGACTCTTAAAATCCTCATGCCAAGTTTCGTCACATTCCGACAAGTCTAAGGCAGTGTAGACTGAGAAACAATTTCTGCAAAATCCTCTAGCACCCTGAAAAAGACCCCTATAACTGGAACCCTACTCTCGGAGCATCAAACCGCTGTGGGACCACCACTATTGGCTCTGTCACATTTGAAAACCCCTAGGGTTAAATTCCAGCTTAAACAGACACTTCAAGAATAAGTTATGGGTAAAAGACAAAACCATGAGGAGTCGCACACTATTCCCATGCGGCCACCACGCAAGTAATCTCCATTAAAGGGATAGTCACGAACAGTGACTTGCGACGCTCATATCTCACTCATTCGAGATTGGATCGTGCTCAAATTTTGTGAGTGTATTCTTCTCTTCAAGACGAGCATTTCAAAATGTGGGATGCCCCGTGACGACACCCGAACAAGAAGAAAAGCTAGAGAGAAGTTGCTGATATGTGAAGAAAGTTGCAGAAAAATCAGTAGTGATACACCTCACTCGAGTGGCCAAATCACGTCGTTCACACATTGGATTGACACGAGACTAAATCCATCGCATGCTTAAGGTTCAGGGCTATCTCTGGTCCGAACCCCGTACATGATGAATGGTCAGATTTCGCACACGAAGAAAATAAAGTGACTGTTAATTTCTTTGTCGGAATTCCAGATTCCAGCCAAAACTCCAAAGTTGCGAAATCGTCATTCTGCCACGAAATCGAGCTCATTTGTTGCCACGTGATAATGACGGCAGGCTCAGTGTGATCCAACAAAGAAATCACAAAAAAACATCAAAATGAAGACGCACCATTAATCAAAAGTTTTCAAGATCTATTCAAATTTCAAGTTATGTGATCATGCCTTTAAAGTGTGATTCATGGATTAAAATTGATATCAAAATGATTATAGCATAAGCCCTACACAGTGGCAATCATATTTTGTTCATTCGGATGCCGGATCGTCGATGGATCTTCCGAGAAGAATCAAGAACGTCCCAAGTTCTCAGCAGGGACTGATTTGGAATTTTCTAAATGGTTAGGCAGGGGCAAATCAATCATTTTTCTTATTAATTAAAAAAAGATGTAATTATCATCAATTAGGGTTAGTTTTGGGTAATCCACCACGTTTTAGCCCTAGTCTATAAATAGACACTACCTCTCATTGTAAATGATCTTTCTTTTGGGACTCACATGGACTCTTTTGATTAATACAAATTCCTTTTCAAGAGCATGAGTTGGGTCACGTTTCTTCTTTGGAGAGAGAGAGAGAGGAGAGAGAAAGTTTAGAGTGCTACCCCTCTTACTTTTAAGGTATTTTCTCTCTCTTCCCTTCTTCTCTCTCTAGTTTTCTTTTCTCTCTTCTTCTCTTTCTTCTTCGTCTTCTCTGCTGAGTCTTTCTCAGAGGCCATGCATGGTAGTGGCAGTGCCGTGCATACCTCTTTCTTTCTTTCTCCTCCTGTGACTTCGCAGGTTGTGAATGGCGATGGCAATGCCGTGTGCGAGCTGCTTTCCCTCTCTCTTTTCATTCGCTTCTTTTCCTCAATATGGTTCGTGCAAGGCGTTAGTTATCATTGTGCGTAATACTATCTGAAGGGGCACACAGTGAGCCGGGCCGCGCTCAAGCAGCGGGTTGGGATCCTGTTTTGGTTCCAGGATTAACGTCACGCACGACGATGTGTATCGCCAAAAACTATCTCCCTTTCCTCGTATGGGTCACAGACGGTGATGCCTATCGCCATCCGCGAAGGGTCGCGGCTATGTCTATTGTCGTTCGTGGGCTTCTCCTGCGCCTTGTGCCTATCGTAGATGGTGATGCTTATCACCGCCCACGAAGGGTCGTGGCAATGTCTATTGCCGCTCGCAAGTTCTTTTGTGCACTCTGTGCCTATCACAAACGACGATGCCTATCGCGGTCTGCGAAGGGTTGCAGCAATGTCTATCACCACCCGCAAGCTTCTTTTGTGTGCCTTGTGCCTACCATAGATAGCGATGTCTATCGCCGCTCACGAAGGGTCTCGGCAATGTCTATCACCGAACAGGGGCCACTTTTCTTGCAATTTAACCATTTTAGTGCTTTGTAGAAAAGAAGGAGATTGCAGGTCAAGGGAGGCGATTCCAAACCAGTTGAAGCAGCAGGGGGCTTTCCATCGTGATCTAAGAGGATGCCCATGCGATTCAGCCCGAGTAAGTTACATACCTAGCTGAGGTTGGTCCCCACCTCACGTTTAAAATTCCTCTCTCATCAGTTAGGACCCTGCCCTTGTTCTGTGAATGAGGTTCTCGAGAGAGCAGTCTCAGGTCCCGGGTCTTCCGAACCCAAGACACGTGTCACCCGATTACCTAGATTCAGGGGGCACGATCGAGGCATCCTAACCACCTTGGTGACTCCATTGGGTGCTTGCTATGCCTTTGTCGGTTTGCTCTTGCTTGATCGGCATCGCCTTTTATTTTTCTACACTGCATTCCATGGCATTTGGGTTATTCAACCCGTTTATTCGAGTTGGGGATTTTCTCACCGTCGCATTAGTGACCGTCCCAGGGAAGCAAGCTTCTCAAGCCTCGTTCCCTACACTCCTTTCGAGTAGGGACTCACAGTCTGGCTCCCAAGTTCTTTCCCGGATTGGTGCAAGAAGGGACTTGCAGGTCCCTAACTCTCCACTTTCTAGTCCTGGTGGACCCTCCACCAAGGCTCTTCACATTAGTAGCACGTTTACTACCACCCACAGCGCGCACCCTGCTACTGGCAAGTCCCTTGCCAGTCACATTGCTAAGGTATACCAAAAGGCTGCCTTGTCCACTTTCGCGAAAGGCACGCAGGTTGCCATCACTCCTGAGGGTTGCCGTAGGGCCACCCCCCATACTCCTTCACCACCTTGAACCTCTATGCTTAGAGGATCGCCACACCAAGCGGAGGTCCTGAGACCTTCACCTCTCGCACACACCTAAAGGCTCGTGGTCCGTCCACTCGAGCCATAGCTCGAGGCAACTTTCATGCTGCCTTGAGCTTGCGTCCAAGGTTAGGCCTTCTCGGGTCGAACCCTGCACATGCCATGCATTTGCATCCCACAGCTCGGGGCAGCGCCAATTCTGCGCCATCTCGAGCACACGGGGGTCGACCACTTCGTCCTCCCTCTTAGCACACATGGCTTTACCCTGTGAGAGATACGTCCCTACCCGGTCTCTCACAGAACGAGCTCGTAGGTCTCGGCCTTTTAAGGTTGAACTACTGATTGAGCCCGAGCTGACCCCCAAGTAACCAGGAGGGCTGCCTCCAAAGGTGCACATGCACCAGCTTCACAGGTTCCTCCTCGATCTCGACTCAGGTGGAGTGGCGAGCTACTTCCTTCTTTTGCGACCTTTCCTTTGCCAGGCAAACACCTCGAGACTTGGTACTCAAAGGGTTTCCCTAAGAGTACCATCTTGAGTCAGTCATCTCAGGTCGGCCATGCACCCGGACCTCACAAGGGAACTCGAGGCAAAGGCCTGATGGCAGATAGAAGCCTACAACCTCCAAGGAACCAACCCAGATTGCCCTCTATCCTTGGACCTCACTCTCTGCTCCAGTTGATGGACACAGGCCTCGCATGCTCAAGAAAAACGGAGTAGTCCAGATCTCAAGGTCGATTCTGGAGTGAAGTTTATTACAACCTCAAGATCAAGCAGAAGAGAGGTCTGCAGCTCCTGACTAGAGAGGCTCTTAAGGCAGTTGAGGTTACCACTCTTGATGACCTCTTGCCTCACAATCCCTTCTTCCCTCTTCGGATTCCAGAACTTGAGCAAGAAGTCCAAGAATATTGCTCGGCGTTTGCCGTCACAGGAAAAGATTGAGCTACCAAGAAGTAACGGTCCCAAGACTGTCAAGAATCGGTCATCACACGGTCGGCGTACAAGACTCTAGTCGAATCGGGGCATGCTGAGCCTCTACAGACCAACTTGCTATGTACGACTCGCCAATCCTGGCAGTCCACTACTCCACCTAGCTCCCTCCAGAAGAAACGGTCAGCGTAATGGTGATCAACAAGCTGAGTGACACCCAAGAAGATCGGATGAACAGGTTTGAGGTGATGATGCAGTCCATTCTCGAAAAGATTGCCTAGAGGCCTCTAGGCCCCTGCTTCTCCTCCTCACCATGAGGCCAACTCCCAGCCTAGAAAGGACAGAACTCCTAAGCAAACTCCCCCACCGGCCTCTCAAGACAGCTCTACTCTTCAGATGGTTTCGTAGATGTAGATGCCATGGTGACCCACAATCTCAAGAGTAAGGTCTCGGGTATGCAAGGGGCACCTCTTTACCAAAAGCCATACCCCTCGTATATTGACCAGGTGCTGTCTCCCCCAAACTATCAAAAGGGGAAGCTCCCCTTATTCAATGTACTACATCCCTGCACCAGCATACCGCTCACTTCCAAGTGGCTTGTTGAGAGACAACAACTGACGGGCAACTCCTCCTCCGTTTGTTCGTCGAGACTCTCGAAGGGTCAGCTTTCCAATGGTATGCTCGGCTACCTCCAAGATCACACATGGCATGAAATGAAGCAATTGTGTTACCAGCGCTTCTATGAAGTCCAATGAAACGTGGAAACCATCGAGCTCCACACTCTAACTCAAGAGTCTGGTGAGCTAGCCGATAAGTTCATCGCCCGATGGAGAGAATTGGCAACCTATCATGCCACTCTCATGATTGAAAGAGAAGCAGTTTAGACATGTAAACGAAATATGCTGGCCAAGATCACCCTGCATGTTGAGGCTTCCAATCTACCCTCCATGTCAAAGCTCATATCTAAAGCGGTTCGTATAGAAGGTCTGTCCACGCACCATGGTGGATCTCATCAGCAGCCCTATAGCTCAGGAAACGATTAGGGCAATGGAAATTCTCGCTCCAGTAATCGGGGCAGCCAACAAAAATGGGTGATTAGTGTGGCTGTCACCGTGACTGACACTAAGAAAGTTGCCCCTCAAACCTTGGACCTCTCCAAACGGGTAGTCACAACCAAGGCACCGACACCTCAGGCTGGAGCCAAGCAGCATCATTCCTATAGCAAGGTCTCGCCAGGATAGGATTCTTGGCCTAAGAAGTTTTAGAAGTGTCTTTAGGATAGTTCTTTGATAGGCTCGTAACTGGGTGCTTCCCACGCATTGTTTCTCTTTCTCTCTCTTCATGTGCCTCGTCACCCTCACGCTGTGCTGCTCTTTCTCTCTCTTCATGCATGGCGTTACCCCAACATGGCGCTACTCTTTTTCTCTCCTCACGCGTGGCGTTACCTCCGACATGCATGGTGTTGCACGCTCGGTAGTGACACACACTACATTGCCTCTCTCCCTTTCATGTGCGGTGTTACCCCCACGCGGCGCTACTCTTTCTCTCTCTTCACGCACGGCATTAGCCTCTGACATGCATGACGGTAAGCTTCCCTTTATTGCCTCTCGTACTTCTTCTCTATACGTCTCCTACTGTCGTGTGTGTTTCCATGGTCGAGAAATCTTGGTCCTTACATCATCCCTTCCTTAAAAAGGATTTTGTCCCCAAAATCATCAGTCAATTAAATACATGGGGGTATTTATCTCGGATTTCATCCCCTCGTTCCCATGTCGACTGTTCTCTTGAATGAACCCGAACCAGGGGAATCTCTTTGTTGCGCAATACCTGAACCCTCCTGTCCAGTATCTCAATCGGTTGTTCAACATAAGTCAAATCTTCCCTGATTGGGATTGGTTCATACTTCAAGACATAGGATGGATTAGGTTGATACTTCCTCAACAACAATACATGAAAAACATCATGAATATTGGCCAACTCGGGCGGTAGGGCCAGTCGATAAGCCATGACCCTAATCCTTGCTAAAATTTCAAAGGATTTTCCCTTTCTTGCCAAACCTCATAATGTCCTTAGTTGGTGATACTTTCAAAAAGACCTGATCACCTACCTCAAATTCAAGATCTCTTCTCTGATTGACAGCATAACTCTTTTGTCGACTCTGAGCTATTTGAGCCTTTTCTCGAAATGAAGCAATCTTTTTTGATGTTATCTTAATAATCTTTGGCCCTAACAGTTTCCTTTCACCGACTTCCTCCTAACATATGGGTGATCTGCACTTCCTCTCATAAAGTGCCTAAAAAAGTGCCATCTGAATACTGGCCTGGAAACTGTTGTTGTACGCAAACTCTATCAGAGGCAGATGATTGTCCAAGTTTCCTTTAGAATCTGTAACACAGGCCCTTAACATATCTTCAAGGGTCTACATAGTCCTTTTCGACTGTCCATCAGTTTGAGGGTGGAAAGCAGTATTGAAAGTGAGTTTGTTCCTAAAGCTGATTGCAGACTGTTCCAAAATCTTGAAGTAAATCTAGAGTCCATATCGGACACAATGCTAATAGGTACCCAATGCAGTCTTACTATCTCTTTGATATATAATTGAGATAGTTTATCAAGGGTATAAGTGGCGCGAACCGGTAAGAAATGGGCAGCTGTAGTCAATCGGTCCACAATGACCCCAAATATTGTCGTGCCCAAGGCCCGATCTAGGTAGGCTGGACACAAAGTCCATGGTGATGTGTTCCCACTTCCACTCTAGCACCGATAAGGGCTATAATAGTTCAGTAGGTTTTTTATGTTCAGCCTTCACTTGTTGATAGGTCAAGCACTTGGAAACGAATTGTGCTACTTCTCTCTTCATATTATTCCACCAGAAGACCCTCTTCACGTCCTGATACATTTTCACACTCCCTGATGCACTGTATAACGGGAGTGGTGTGCTTCTTCCAACTTTGCCCTTTTTATGTTCTTATCATTAGGAACACATACCCGACCCTAAATCTTAACATTCCATCACTGCCCATAATGAAATCCTCCTTTCCTTCCAACTTCATTTCCTCATGAATTTTCATGAATTGAGGATCTTCCTTTTGTGTCACTCAGATCTGCTGAGATGGTTGGGGCTCCACCCTTGTACATGAAATTGTTCCCACCTTATCTCTAAGGGGTAGAGTTGGGTGTCATTCTATTGTATCCTCTTATAATTTCATCTCTGGGACCATTATGAGAGCCACTGACACTACGGGCTTCCTACTCAAGGTGTCTGCCACGACATTTGTCTTACCCGGGTGATAGTCAATGGTGCAATCATAATCATTCAGTAGGTCCATTCATCTTCTTTGCCTCATGTTCAGTTATTTATGAGAAAACAAGTACTTAAGGCTCTTATGGTCGGTAAATACTTTAAATTGGGTCCCATAAAGATAGTGCCTCCAAATTTTTAGGGCAAAAACCACAGCTTCCAGTCTCAAATTATGGGTGGGATAGTTTTGCTCATATGGCTTCAACTGCCAGGAGGCATAAGCTATGACCTTTCCCTGCTGTATCAATACACATCTAAGCCCGTTTAGTGAGGCATTAGTGCAGACTACAAAATTTTTACTCCCCTCAGGCAAAGTCAATATCGGGGTCGTAGTCAGCCTTTTCTTTAGTTCCTGAAGAATTTTCTCACAAGCCTCTGACCATACAAACTTTACTTTCTTCTGAGTTAGGCAGGTCAAGGAAAGTGCTATATTTGAGAAACCTTCCACAAAACGTCTATAGTACCTCGTCAATCTCAGGAAACTACGGACTTCTGATACATTTGTTGGTCTTTCCCAGTCAAGCACAACCTCAATCTTGCTAAGGTCAACTGCAACCCCATCCTTGGAAACAATATGCTCGAGGAAAGCCACTCTTGGAAGCCAGAACTCACTTTTACGTAGCTTGGCATATACCTTTCATACTTTAAGGTCTGAAGGACCATCCTTAGGTATTGTTCATGCTCATTCATACTCTTTGAATACACCAAGATATCATCGATAAAAACTACCATGAAGTCATCCGGGAAAGGTCTAAAAACTTGTTTAATCAAATCCATAAAGACAACTGGTGCATTGGTTAATCTAAATGACATTACTAGAAATTCATAATGATCATACTGGATCCTAAATGCGGTCTTGGAAACATCCTCTTCCTTAACCCGGTAGTTGATGATAACCTGACTGGAGGTCAATATTAGAAAATACTTAGGCCCCTTGAAGTTGATCAAACAAGTCATCAATTCTGGGCAAGGGGTACTTATTCTTTACCGTAACCTGATTCAACTGTCTATAATCAACGCATAGCCTCAAAGACCCATCTTTCTGTTTTACAAACAAAACCAGTATGCCCCATGGTGATACACTAGGTCAGATGAACCCTTTATCCAATAATTCCTACATTGCTCTTTTAGTTCCTTTAACTCCGTTGGGGCCATCCTGTAAGGAGCTTTAGAAATAGGAGCAGTACCAGGAGCTACTTCTATTTCAAACTCTATCTCCCTTACTGGGGGCAGAGAGGTTAACACTTCAGGGAAGACCTTTGGATATTCTCTCACTACTGGTATCTCTTTTAACTTGGACTGGACATCCCGACTTTCTACTACATAAGCTAAGTATCCCATAAATGTTGGCCAACAAGAGGGAAGCTCGAAGGGCTGAAATGATGTGTAGAGGGGAAAGATCTTTCATACCCATAAAACTTACTTCAGGTTGGTTCAGGCATCTAAAAGTTACAGTATTGTCATGGCAGTTTACTGTGGCACAGTGAGTGGACAACCAGTCCATACCCAAGATAATATCAAAGTCTTGGATGTTTAGGAGTATTAGGTCTGAAGGTAACATCTGCCCCTCAAGCACAACCCCACAATGTTTATACACTATGTCAGTTTCTAAGGATTCCCCCATGGGTGTGCATACAACCAAAGTCTAGTCAAGTTGTGCAGGTTCAATATTCATATGGTATGCAAAATGTGGTGCAACAAATGATTGGGAAGATCCAAGATCAATTAAAATTCTTGCTTTAATTCCACAAACAGAAGGCGTACCTCGAATAACAGAGGTTGACGCCTTAGCCTCTTGCTCTGTCAGAGCGAACACCCGGCCTTGACTCCTTGGTCGGTCCTTTCGTCCTTTGACTGGATAGTCTTTAACTAGGTGGCCTGGTTTGCCATACTGGAAACAGACCCTAGTCTTCTTGAAGCATGCGACTGCCGCATGGTTACTCAGACCACAGTGAGGGCAGACTGGGAGTCGATTACCCCTTACATCTCCCGGGAAAGTCTTTTGAATCTTGACACCGCTCTGATCACTCCTACCTCTAAATTCTCTCCTTGGAGGTGGTTGCACTTTCTTCTTAAAATTCTCGGGCTGCACGGCTCCCAATCTCACTTCTTTCCTCAAGTGAAGTCTTCACAATTTATCTTTATCTTCAGGGCAAAATCCACCGATGGGGAGAAGGTCTTAAGGTTAACTGAAATGATCCTCCCCATTATATTAGGTCGAAGGCCCCTCTCAAATTTGCTAGCTTGTTGTGCCTCTATGTCAATAATGTGTGGCGCGAACCTCGACATCTTAGCAAACTTTACCGCGTATTGTTCCATGTACATTCTTCCTTGTTGTAGCTCTATAAACTCCACTTCCTTTCTTTCTCTCACCGAGTCAGGAAAATAGTTCTTATAAAATGCTTCCAAGAAGTTCTCCCAAGTGGCTATAGTTCTTGACCTCTCCCAAGACTGCTTTACTGAGCTCCACCAGTGCTCAGCCTCTCCTTTGAGCATGAAAGTACCCAACCTCACTTTCTATTCATATGTATAGTTTAAGACTTCAAATATCTTCTCCACCTATCTTCTCAATCTCTTTGCTTTTTCCACTCCCCCATACCCCACAAAAGTCGGAGGTGCCAGCCTCTTGAATCTTTCTATCAATCCACTCACTCTGATCGGGGGCAGGGGTAGACGAGGCCGGCATCGATTCCTTCATAATTTGTGTCGTAGCTCCAAGAGTCCAAAAGAATTCACCACGGGCCTCAGTGTTCTCGTTGCTGGAACTCGCATTGTTGACATGAGTCCTTGGCATCTTCTACTTAAAACGTGCGTGACGAGAGAGGTGATGCCGTCTATGAAGAGAAAAGGGCAGCGCCGTCTATGAAGAGAGAAATAAGAGCAACGCCAAGTGTGATACCGTCGTGCATGAACAAAATTTGCCATCTGCCAGATGTAGTCTGCTACACATGCCACTTGTCCTTGTGCATGTGTGGTAAGCATCACTTGTCCAGCTTTGGGCTGCCACTCAGCTAACAAGTACTTAAACCTCTCACACTCACTCTCATGCCATTTCATTTTTCCCTCTCTCTAAGAGACAATACTTAGACCCTTTTGAAGCTCACGGCTACCTCACTGTTAGCCTTCATAAGGAGCTCTAAGAGGACTGTGTAAGGGGATTTGAGGACACCATTGCTGAGTAAGTAAGTAGATCAACTCACCATTCTATTCACACTTGAGGAGTATGGAATTAGAGGTAGAAATGAATAAATGTTAAGGAAAAACATACTAATTCTACAGTACTTATGCATTACGTCATGATAGATTTTAATACTGAATATGATTCCTCTACCTACAAAAAATCTGTGGAAGAGTATTTTTTACGTCTCTAAATTGACGTGAAAATATTTCATGCAATTATCTTTTATAGTTGAAAGTTATTGAATGTCTCATGAAGCATGCCTTGTGACATTGTAAATTCCCAAGAACTTGCATATTTTTGTACTAAGCATTTGAATAGTCAAATGAAGTCCAAAAGATCTCAAATCACTGTCATTAGAAAGATATGTGAGTCAATTAAAATGTTCATGTTTGCCCATAGTTGAAATTCCGTATGAATATGAAGTTATGTTCCAATATCTATAAGCATGTCAATGTTGACTGTTTTTCTTGAGTATTTTAACTATCACTGTTGTTGCCATTGGTTTTGACCAACTAAATGAAGTCCATTTTCTCTCAAATTACCGCCATTTGAAAGATCTCTAACTAAACTTAATGTTGCATGAGAAATTATTTCAAAATTCCTCCTACATTGAAAGTTAAGATATTATTAATGAAGGTATGTCACTGTGGATAGATTTCACTAAAACTCAGAACCATCACTTTGGCTGTCATGGACTTTTGAATAACCAAATGGAGTCCAATCGCTTTCAAACTAACCCTGTTGGAAAGATACGTATTTTACCCAAATTTTTGTTTTGGGACTATTTTAATACATCCTATGGATTAAAAGTTATAGTGGTGTTAGCCAAGGCATGCCACTGTCTCAAGTGCACACCAGGGCATAGAAAGTGAACCACTATTGCTTTGTAATTTTGAAGGCTAACGGGGTCCAAATACTTTCAAACTACCCCATTTGAAAGATATGTATGTCTAGTGTAAAATTGGTCTTGAAACTCTCTCTAAATTCCAAATAGATTAAAAGTTACGACCCTCTTTATGGTCAGACATCACTGTCTAAAATGGTAGGAAATGTGAATTGTGATACTCAAAATGTGATACTGCTACTGTCATACTGTGATACTGCTACTGTCATACTGTGATACTACTACTGCCATACGATGATACAGCTATTGTCATACTATGATACTGGTATGGGCACATTGCGATACTGATACTGTAAGCCATACTGATACTGACCCCTACGCAATGGGTCACCCATTGATAATGGATAATGTTATACTGTGACTGTGGAACTGATAGTGATACTGACCACTACGCAATGGGCCACCAATTGGTAATGGGTATTGTGATACTGCTTTATGTTGTGACATTGACCACTATACAATGGGACACCCATTGGTAGTTGGATACTGTTATGCTGACAATTGCTGACTGTACCTCCACCCCAATGATAAGACTGGGGTCGGAAAGTGAAACTGGATAATAGGGTGGGTTGCTCCCCCGAAATGTTATGGGTACTACGCATTGAAACACCCAATGGTAGTGTAATTCTCTCTAGCCAGAAAGGCATAAGGAGAGAGTCGTGTCTTGCAAAGCCACTGCCTATTAAATACCCCTAAGGGCACTGGGGATGTGTGTGTGTGTGAGGACACTACGAAGTGGGACACCCACTTGTCATTGTCTTCTTTCCTAAACGAGGGTAGAGGTTCCAAGTTATAGGATTAGCTTGACCTGATCGATGGAACTTTTATTTCAGGAATAGGCTCTTCTAGCTCTTATTATGTGAAATTGTGAACTGTTGGTCTTACTGTTCTGCTAAAGAGAAAATGATTGATGACTTATGCACTGCATGTTTTTTATATTTGAGCTGTTTATTCTTATATGGTTAAAGTACTGAAGAGCATGAATGATGAAAAAATTCGTGATAACTGTGTGCATGGAAATACTATCATTTACTGTTATTGATTTTAGACCCGAAAGCAACGGTTTAAATCTACTTATTGAGTTGTTAGCTCATTCCCCTCATTTTCAATCTTGTAGAGTGAAAGTTTCTGGCCCGATTGAGAGGGCAACAGTTCAGGTTTTTGGGGCGCTTAAAGCTTGACGTTGAAGACACGATCTTTCTGGAGCTTACTATAGTAGGTGTTTGGTGGCTGTGACGCTGGAATGTTTTATGTTAACCTTGTATTTTTGTTATGGGCCATTAGGGCCTTGAAGAAATTGTAAGGAATGTTTGGATTTTAGTTTTATTTTGTGGTTTGCTCTTGATTCCATCTTTTTATGTGTTGAGCCACTCCCACTTGAGTGACGTTCGCGACTTCCAATCGCGATCCCGCATTCTGTCGTCCTCTAGTAAGGTACGATAGGGGTTAGGAGGCGAGGTCGTGACAGTTGGGTTCTAATTCTAAGATGAATGAACCTAAGTGAGTTAGGGTAGTGTATGAGATAGGGTGTAGGGTGATCTAAGATGAGGTGTATGGTGTAAAGAGTAGGAAGTTTGAGGTTCTAGGTAATAGGAAGTTCGAGGTTCTAGGGAGTTGGAAGTTGGAAGTGGGGGGGTTTGGAAGTTGAGAGTTGGAAGTGGGAGGTTAGGAAGTTGGGAATTGGAAGTAGAAGGTTTGGAAGTTGGGAATTGGAAGTGGGAGGTTTAGAAGTTGGAGTTGGAAGTGGGAAGATTGGAAGTTGGGAGTTGGAAGTTGAGAGTTTCGATGTTGGGAGTAGGAAGTAGGAGGTCCAAGGGAAATCACCCAAAGTGGTAAAGTTTTTTCTTTCCTCTCTCTTAAAGTTAAAAGCTATGCACAATCAAAAGCTTGAAGGGCCAAAAACCCAATTTTTATTATGCTTCCCAACTTAGGTTTACAAATGACTTAAGTTCTTTATATAAAGCAACCACAAAACATGGGTGGAATTCTCAAAACTAAGCCAAATTGTTGATAACTACATATTAAATGAATTAAAATAAAATCTCATTTTTGGAAAAATTTATTAAAATACCCCTTAGTTCTTTTGTGTAAATGACAAAATCATCCCTCCATGAGGGTCCTCATGCCATTTCTAGACTTCAGGAGACTATTCAGACGCTTGCAAACCTGATTCGGGTGATCGATCGTCGTAGAATCGATGTTTGATCTATCATGAACATTTTGATGCTCATTGATCGTCTTAAAATGGATTTTTCATGAAGGGGCAAAAATTTAGCCAAATCCATAAAATTCGACCATCAATCTGGTGCGATCTACGATGTTTCAAGCCCTTATTTTGATCACAAATTAAAGTAGATATTGTCACGGTCATTTTGCACCAAATTTCATCCTATTTGGTTTTCGTTTGAACAATTTCCAAATTCGGGAAGTAACCGGAAAATGGGATTCTGGTGATCGGGAAACTCTTTCCATATTCAACCTTGAAATTAGTACTATCCATCCTTTAACTGAACATAAAAGCTACACCAAACTCTTAGCCCTTCGCGATGCAGTCGGAACGGACCTGATTTTGTGTCGATCCGACTTACAGATCTTGAGTTATTGCTTTGCGAAGTATGGGATGTCTTCTTTTAAAATTATGATTTTATGGTTTTGGACTTATCTTCTCTCTAGAAAAGTTCTCGTCTCAAGCCACAAATCAAAATGACTGGGTCATTGAAACCTAACTTTTCCAGAATTTGAGATTCTTCCGATTCTAAACGAGCAAGTTATGAGTATTTGAAAATCATCCCGAGAGGTGAAAACATAGTTTCCATAAATGGAAACTAGTTCACCGAGTCTACATCGAAATAGTGTAAAACCCACCCTTTTATGGTAATTTGAGCCCAGAATTGTCTTGGAAGATCCGATTGAGCCCAAATTTGGTCCCTGGGGGTTTTCCGACGCTCCGGATCTAAAGATAGTAGTTTGCTACTGTTTTGAGGCCCAAAAAATAGGGTTGTAGTTATAAGGTCCATTTTCAGCATGAAAAGAACTAGAGTTGAGAACAAAGTTTTGTCCTGATCATATCAAAACTTATTGGAAATCGACGATACTTTATGAGCGTCTTTTGAGCATCTCAAACTACCATTTTCATGCTTTTTAAAGCCGTTCCAGTACTTTTTCAGAGGTTGCCCAGTTTTAGGCTTATCTGGCAGTGTTGCCCTGGTCTAGCGGTGTCTTGAGTATCGGTAGGACCAGGTTATTAATGACTCTCTCCTTATATGACTCAGGGATAAAAGTACATCAAAAATGATGTACAACAAAGATATGTGAGTATTTCCTCAAAAAATGATAAAGATGAGATTTTATGTTTGAAAATCAACATGATTTATATGGTGCCCCACCAAATCATGTAGCCTATATGATAGTTAGGCATGAGCATCACAGATTTTCAGCCTAGTAGCTTGGGTGAAATCTTAGAAGCATTGTTTGTGACAAGATTCATACTTGTGACAAAACGAAGACCTGCATAGTGTAAAGATCCGAATATTGTTTATCATTTATACCATGATGTGAGACTCATACCCTATTGCTTAGGAGGACTATCATTATTTTACAAAAAGGTGTATAGGATGATCCATGTTTCTTACTATGTTGTAAAAGAAATAGCCAGTTATGTGACCAAAAATGCCCTTATACAAGCTGAGACTATATTAGAAAGTCGAGGTTTGATGTTGTTTAGCATGTCAACCCCATGGTCATGTATAATTCGGTAGGTTGGAGCCTAAGCAAGCAAAGCAGTCATGTCAAAATAGAATAATAGGTGGCCGATGGAAGACCATTGGCATGATATTATAGATGGTACCTTGAAACTCATTACACACCATGATCCTCATCAGATGCACATCGATATAAAGGTTTTACTGAGATTGTGCTTCTGTAAAAATGTTTCTAAAAAAAACGATGGTATAATATAATGTGTATTATTCAAAAAAAAATTCTTGGCTTTCATAAGAACAATATTTTATTGGATGAGTTACGTATCTGTACACGTAGGGGTTTAGTAGTTCTCTTGAGCATAGAAAATTTATAAGGATTAGTTGAGATAGTCAATTGGGTACGACCAAATGCAGTCTAGGCTTAGCTGGTGCATTTTTTTAAAAAGAGAAAGTTGTTCCTCGTCAAGTTGATGGAGATATAGTGTGGTTATCTTTGCAAGGATGCACTGCTCATTAATGTCTCGTGGCACATTTTTTGATAAATTATGAGAGATTTCTTTTACTGTAATGTATCACCAGAAAATGATAATTGAGATTGACATAAACCACTTTTGAATGAGTGTGCGCTGTCGAATTTAGAGTTTACCACTTATTGGTGTGCTGATCTCCTTACAATTTTCAACAATCTTCGTCATTTCGTAGAAGAACATCTATGGTATAATTGGATCTGTTCATGGTAGAGAGAAGAAAAGGGAATCCTACGTGATATAAATTTCCAAATGGTGATAAAGGGTGTTGTAGTAAATATTATCTAAAATAAGAGAGATTAATCATTTTTTGGATAAGTTTTCCTCATGGGACATTCTTATACGAATGAGTTAGAAGAGAGAAACAATATTCATCATATGGGAGGAAAATTGAGAGTCACATGTCCCGAAAGGAGTTTCTCTCTGTACACTTAAAGCTCCCTTCTCTCTCAACCTTGTTTTATCTCTAAGGAATAAAAAACAAAAAACAAAACATGCGACTCAATAATTCTTGGCCCGTCCATCAAAAGCTCGATTTGGCACTGCACATGTTATACTTTTAATTCTCATAAATAAATTTTAACCTAAGGTTGTGGGCTTCGAACACTCGGCGAGGAGAAACTGACGGCAAAGGGAGGAGAATGAGTAGCACAAACCGCAAGGAAAAAAACAAAAAAGATCACGAAAAGATATATAATCTCTATCCGATCCTTATATTTGTGTTTCCACTTGTTTCGAATTTGCCCGATGAATCCAATGGATGCTGTATATGAACACAAGGTTCTCATCTCATAAAAGATTGTTGTGTGGAATTTCACTTACTATTCACCACTTCCCATCTGTGTGAAAGCTAAGAATTTCATCATGCCTGTTCGAGGAAGAAAAGGCCATTCCCTCCTTTGGTGGCAAAATGGGAATTTTGCATATTGAAGCACTTCGCCTTGTTGTATATTAAGGAATGCGCAAGTTGCGCAAGATATGTGCACAATCATTGAGATAGCTTGTCACTTTCTGATATTAACACCAAAAACAAGGAAATAGGACACAAGTTAAAAATCATCCTAAGAAATATTATCCTAGCAAGGATCGTAAATGACAATTGGTAAATGCCATGTACATGGCCATCACGATCTTAATTTAAGTTTTATCCCATTATATATATATATATATATATATATCTTAGCATGTAAACAATCAAATTAGAGTCTACCTCAAAAACTTCACGCGTAGAGGATGCATTGATGTCCAAATATCATCAAATTGATCATCTTGACATCAAGATGCATGGACATGAGAAAAAAATGGATTTCAAGTTTTGGAAATAGAGCATCTTGTAATGCATTTTTTTATCGTCAATTTTCAAGATTTTCAAGTTTTCATGATCTGCTCGATACACATTATTTTAAAGTTTTAAATTTTATAATAAAAAGTGAAATATATTTTAAGGCTATTACAAAAATTTTAAGTAGTAAAACCATATTACTTGACACTATTTGAAGGTGGGCTCTAATTTGATTGTTTAGAGCCTCGGCTCTATACAAACTGCACCCATATATATATATATATATATATATATATATATATATATATATATATATATATATAAGAGACTACGCAATGCCAATGGGTGAAAATGAATAGCATTTTCGCCTATAAGCTCATTACAGTCCGAAAAAATCGGACGTCATGAATTTTTAGACCGCCACGGACCTAGTATGTCTGTGATGGTACTGACACGGACATACTAGGTTCATGGCAGTAAAAAATTCACATGGAACTACAACCGGTGGTGCTGTCCATTGCAGGTTCATTCACTAAACCATCACGGACATAGTAAGTGTATGGCGGTGGCGAAACACTGTATCACTTCGCCTATAGGAACTTTCTAGGTTTTTATATATATATATATATATATATATATATATATATATATATATATATATATATATATATATATATATATATATATATATATATATATATATATATATATATATATATATATATATATATATATATATATATATATATATGGGAAAAGATTGGATTAGCTCCCTAGCTTATATGAACATATGAGCCCAACGTCCTAGATTGAATCTGGACAATCTTTTTCCCCTCTCTCTCTCTCTTTCTCTCTCTCTCTCTCTATATATATATATATATATATATATATATATGTGTTAGGGTGCTCACACTATGAAGTAATTTATCATTGTACTCAATAAATTTTGGACAATTCTATACCCTTATTTGCACATGGAGTATTGTTGTTATAAGGGTATTTTTTGTCATTAGAAGGGATGTGACGTGTGGACGACGTCACACCCCTCGTAAGGACCCAAAATACCTTTATTAAGAAAAAGCTTGATGTACTAAACAAAGGTATATAAATGTCCGAATTTAATTGAGTACAATGATAAATTACTCCATAGTGTGAGTACTTTAACATAACCATACAATCGTAACCGTACGATGAACTTTGGACAGCGATGAGGGTAGGCGAAATCACTGCTCATTTTCACGTATATACATAGTACAAAAAAAAAATTTTCTTTTATTTTTACTCGGTTTGGGTTGAAGTTACAAAATCTTTTAGCTCCTAAGATTCTCCCTAGCTTCCTCAAGAACGTTAAGAGCCTTTTGGCTTTATTTATGGGCCCTTTCACAATCCCACCGGCCGACTTGCCATGCTTTCACACAAGCCCGTTCACACTATAAATATATATAGTGGGAGAGCATATATATATATATATATAGAGAAAATATATAAAGAGAGAGAATGTATATATATAGAGAGATGCTGCCACGTCAAGTCGAGCTGGGCGTTTTCTCTAGTTTTGTTCACGAGTCTCGTAAACATTTCCCACTAATATTCCTGTTCCTGAGAGTTGGCACCTCAGAAGAGTTGGAGCATTTATATTCATCTTCATCCATCTCCTCTTCATGAGATTGTATGTTAATATTATGAGATTCATGGTATTGTAAGAGATATGGATACATGGGTGCGGGTCTTCATGTTCATGCCACTCTTTCTTCTCCACCTCTTCACTCCTGGTAAACCTGTCACTAACTTCAAAACAAAGGGAACTAAAGTACTTGCTTTCCGTTTAATTCGGATTTGCTTTCAAATTGTTTTGATGTAAACTTGATTTTAGCTCTTTCATCATAGACTTTATATGGATTTGTAAGGGTGTGAAAAATTCCTCCTTCTACTCTTTCCAAGGATACTAATAATCAGTGTTATCAAGACCGGACATAATGGACCAAAATGACCGGTTCGACTGCTGTCCTATCGCAAAAATAACAGTTAGTTGAAAAGCGATCAAAATCGATCCTCATTCAGTTTTTGAGCTCTCAAGCTGGCTAGTTGAAAATGGCTGGATAAATTAAGAATTGGGCTTTTGTTGTGATGTGTTTCAAAAAAATATTGATTTATTCTTCCTAATTTTTTTTTATTGGGGAGTTTAGCAAAATACTCATGAGAGATAAATAATTGAACACTTTATCGATACTGTTTGATTTAATTTTAGAATATACATTATCATGAGTTGAAATAGTGACACACAAATAATATGTCAAGTAATATATCCTTACTGATATGTTGATAATTTTCTCATGCTACCTTATAATGTTGAACTACGAATGCCCCTCAAAAATCCATCAGAAAAGGTAGTTTTAATGTTGAAAAACCCTTTTATTGATCATCTCGACATCGAGATGTATGACTGAAAAATAAAAAGATTTTAAGTTTCAGAAATAGTGCATTTTACAATATATTCTCTACACTGTCCATTTTCAAGATTTTCATATATTTATAGATCTACTTGATTTTAACTATTTTTTAAATTTAAAATTTTATAATTAGATATAAAAATAGATTTTGAGATAATCCTAAGAACAATTTATATCAAAATTATATGTAGAAATGATCCTATAGGACCCTCTCCCACCCATGTGTGTAGGACCTCAAAGGATCACCATTAAATTTGGCATGGATAACTTTTCTATAGATCCGTTCCAAATTTAATGGTGATTCTTTAAGATCCTACACACATGGGTGGGAGAGGGTCCTATAGGATCATTACTCAAATTATATACCATGATAAATTTTGAAGGTGCACTTTACCTCTACACCTACGGATGCATCTGTATGCAAACTGCACCTTTTTTTAAAATCCCGTCCAACCAGTTAACCATCAACTAAATTGATTTTGACTGCACTAGCCCTCTCCAGTTTGGGGGCCAATCCGAATTTCATAATATTGCTAATAATCCACTATTTCATAATCGTTTTTTTTTTTTTTTTAAAGAAAGATTAAAACCCAATTTACTTAGAAATGTTATTTTTTACACAGGCATGGGTGGATCGTTGTGGATAGATTGTGGAGTGGAAGAGAGTTACTTGGATCTGAATGGAAGGGTATGGGTGCCGGATCATTCCTACATCAAGTCAGGGGAGAACAAAGTCGTCAGAAGCGGGACCACCACCCACTCCCAAATATTCCTCACACTGCGTGCTTTCTCCTCACAAAATAAAAATTGTTACATTTTGCCTGTGTCCGGTGCTGGAGGTAGAGGCCCATACTTCTTTTCTCCGTTTTCCTTTTAACTTAACAAGGGGGCTAGCGTTTTAAAAATCCTAAAAATCGGGTTGGATCGGTGAATCAGCGATCTGGTTTGGAGAATTGATCAGATCGTCCGGTTTTGATATCAAAAAAATTCAAAAAATCATGTAAAATCCCTAAAATTGGTTTCAGTCTCTAAAAAAACTTTGCAGTGGTGCATTATGTATTGCTATTATTTTGTAAAAAACAGGTAAATATTGAGATGTCATTTCCATGTTTGGGTGTTTATTGACCATTGAAAAAAAAGTACTATAATTATTGTAGATATAAATACATGGTCCGAAATGGAGCTTGCAACAATTGAAATACAAACGAAGAATGAATATTGCATTTATATATTTTCATTGTTTTACAAAAATACGTGAATATTGATATACCTTTTGTTGTCTAAATGTTTATTGATATTAACTTTAATACTAATTATTGATACTAACATGCCTTTCCCACACATAGAGTACAATCGACTTGTTGAGGTATTTTATCGAGATATAAGGTTTGGTTATGTGCTTGGTTAGATAGGGCGTTAGCTATTGCGTAATTATGTCTCTTAGTTGGTATTTTACGGATGTAATTACACAAAACTATGACACAAATGCATTTTCCCTAAACATATTTTAATTTTTTGAAAAAATTATTTAAATGGTATATTTAAAAAAAAAAAACTTCAAAAAAATTTATTTTACTGAAGAGCATGAAATAGTACTCATAGCTTACAAAGTTTGAGAAATTACTTTCAATTCAATTTTATTTGGTATTTTCGTCAGATTAGTGAAGGCTCCTTGTTATGTAGATTATTAATATTACTTGTTTAGTTGTTTATTTACACTGAGAATTAAAAATTTGATATCTCTACTTTCAGACCAAATCACATGTGAATTAAAATTTACATTTGAAAGAACTTTAAATTCAATTTTATTTGTTAGTTTTTCTCATATTGGTCATGGCTTATTGTGATATTGGTTATTACGATATAATTTCCCTATAACGCTACAAAAAAGAAGTAAGGTATGGCTTCCCCATCTTCAAGCTAGGTCCGTTCGTTCAACGGTGTCCCCACAAGTGCTGTAACCCTTTTTAGCCTAATTGGCTACTTTTGTTTTATCCCACATCGGATATAGTGGATATTATTTGGGGGCCTTTCCTTTGTTAAAGGACAAGGCACCGTCTTGCCCTCTCAAGTCTCAATCCCTTGCAGCATGGACCCTCACAAGGATGCGTTTGCCCCTTGTAAATATATATTTTTTTAAGATAATTGAAAAAGTGAGTTCCCACCACTGGCTTGGTGCCAATAATTTTTTTTCTGGATCAGTCGTTTCCAATTTGGGTCGTTTTTTTTTTTGTTTTTTTTGTTAAGAGCAATGTTTGATGCATCCCTTACAACATACCTTCCCGTTAACCAACCATACATTTTGAATCGACGGTTGAGATGGCTATAAATATAATATCACATCAATACACTATTTTATTTTAAATGTTTTTTCTACAAAATATTTTGACACAAAATTTGGGGCGTCGACTCCTTGAAGTTCACACCTGTACAATATATAAAAAAAATATTCTCAATAAAATTAAATGACTAAAATACCGTATTTTGATGATTATATTTTATCGAAAAAGTATTTTTAATATTTTTTTTAGGTGTACCTCATTGATATGATGGAACATACCAAATTTCATATTCATAAAATATGCAGAAAAAAACTTAAAAATAAAATACTCTGAAGCATCAAATTTAGATCAAACGATCATAGGCTCACTTGATCTAAATTGGATGGCTAGATGAGAGGGAAAGTATACATCTGCTATACGATAGGGGAAGTACATAGACTTTTCCCTTTTTTAATCCTTGAAAGGGACATTTCTTCTCAAGAAAGAAGTTTCCAACAAAAGTTTTTTTTACCAGACCGTCGCTTCCTCGTGTTTGTTTTTTGTGCTTTTCTTGCGCTTTTCTAATTTTTGTGAAGAAAAAGGTTTGGTATCTATTTAGGTTAGAAAGTGGTTCCCTAAGCTAATTGAAATAATGCATAGGAACCTCGATTTCAACTGCAGATGGTTGAGAGATAATTTATAGCTCAATTTGATGGAAATAAACAAACGTAAGGCGTATGGAAGGTCCTTGATCTCCTATTCATAGCTCAAATTGATCGAAATTAAGAATAGTACCTTTAGGGCATGTTTGAATGACGATTAATCTACTCAATAGACTATCTTATCTGAAATGTATTTACTTTGCATAATATTGTTTTGTTAGTTGTTTGGTAAATAAATTGTATTATTTAATAATTTAACATTTTCAATGATTTTCAGCCATTTTTAGTTCTTTATTGTCAATAAGTACTCTGGATAAAGCAAAACCACTTTTGTACTTACATATAAAATTTCCTATAACTCTATCTCATATTATTTTTTACGGACACAGCCAAACAACTGAGAATTCTTTATCATTAATAATTTTATTGAAATAACAAATTATCAATAATAATAAGCACATCCAAGCAAGCCCATATGTCTATCTTGGAAGACCAGGTCCCATACTTTTCCTTCACCAACAAGGAATAGTGATCTGCCATTCCACCATAAGTTCATAGTCAGTAAAAAATATCAATTATTATTCTAATTTATTTTGAAATATCCAAATTTTTTAGTCTTCGCTAGGATCAATTTCATTTAAACATAATAATATTATTTGTATGTGGGTGTGGGAAACAAAAGATACACAAACAAGCAATAACTGAAACACAAAATTTTTATTTGGTTCACTCTTTCGAGATACATTTACAGGATAGGCAGTTAGTCCACTATAAACAAAAGATTACAAGTATTTGGGGGAACAAACCCCTTGTTCTAAGAGGCTCTCTCTCTCTCTCTCTCTCTCTCTCTCTCTCTCTCCCTAGATGTCACATGTGTACACATGCCCACACCTCCACTAAGGGTTACTTATATCCAAATTATGACCACAAAGGCAATCTTGTTTGTGTTACCTTGATACTCCAATATAGGTCTAGTGTCATGTGTCATCACCTCTAGATATAGGTAAGAAATACATCTAGAAATGTGTTAGAAATAGAAGTAGTAAAGAGTTTTAACATACTATTGGAAGTCAGATAATCCCTTTTTTTTTTTTACAAGTAGACCATAAATTTTATTAGTCAACGCTATAGAGAGTTATATCAGAAAAAAGAAAAAAAAAAAAAGAATCATGGAAGGAGACCCCAAAAGCAATCGAAATAGATTCAAAAGAAGCACCCCAATCCATCCGCCAAATCATTTACATCTCTGTAGACATGTTGAAAAGAGAAATCCATCCCAACATAGATGTCTAAAACTTTTGCCTAAATCGCTTACAACTTCCAATATGGCCTGCTCTACTTATTACACTGGTTTATTACATTCAAAGATTTACCTTCAATGACGCAACACTAGCCCTCAAAGCTTTCTCTCACCAATTTCAGGCCTTGCAAAAGGGCTCTAAATTCTACCTCATTAGCCATCGTAAAGCCACAAAGGCCAACATAGGAAAGCATGTTCATTTGAATTTCTAATCACCCCCACCCCACCCCACCCCCCACCCCCCACCCCCACCCCCACACCCCTCCGCTAAACCAAAAGCCAGCTGCTCCTGGGTTTCTAAGTGAGTATCCAATAAAATTAAGTTTGATAAATTTTTCCAAAGGTAACTGTCACCTTCCCTTTGGTTTAATGCATACTATTGTACCATTTATAATGGACATCAAATTAAGAGTAACATCCACCTTTGACTAACCATATTCTTGATTGGTAACTGAAAACCAGCACCACAAGGTATTATGGACTCTTTGTACAACATCTTGAAAATCATGATGAAGTCTTTCAAATGTTCGTCTCTTCCTTTTCTTTTAGAATTCCCATAATACAGCTATTCTCAAAATCTGACACACCACATGTCCATTTTTTTTGCAACCCTGGCAGCTCCAAATGCATAAGAAGATTCGTGTGCACCTAAGGCAGCATCATTCTGACATCCATAATATTAAAAACCAGTTCCAAATAGCTGAGATTAAAGGGCAACGTAAAACAACAAGATCACCATTTTCTTCATCCCTTTTAGCAAACATACATTCACCAAGATTTTGCCTCTCTTTTTTAGATTCTCAATAGTTATTATTTTACCCTAAAGAGCAACATATTGAAAGCACATAATTTTGTATGGTATAGGCAACTTCGAAACATACTTTAAAGAGGAGGGAATGTTCCTTAAATGATCAGAACACAACAATCTCTAAACTGATTTAACAAAAATATGTCATCATTCTCCCATTCCCAAACCACCTCATCATCCAAATTCTAAGAGATGTAGACAAAGTTGAGAGAAGATAATAGATTCTGCAATTGGTTTATAACATCATCTAAAACCTTATTATAAATGCAATCAATTTTTCAATGTTTATTCGAACCATGTGTGAAAAATTGGCTTCTATTATCGCCTCTGAAATTGTAGCTCTTGCAAAGTGTTAAGGATAAAGGAGTTTCAGAGGTGAATCCCCTAACCACTTTTGATGCCAAAATGAAACTATGTCTCATTTGCCTACAAACCACCTCACATCTCTAGCCACAATCTCCCTAATCCCACGAATATCCTTCCAAAATTCAGATGATGCCAAAATGAAACTATATCTCCTTTATCTACAAACCACCTCACATTTCTAGCCACAATCTCTCTAATCCCACGAATACCCTTCCAAAATTCAGAAACAAGCTCAGCCCTCATGCCCCTCTCATTTAAGACAAACTCAGGCCAAACTCCATTCGTAGCTTTGACAACCTTGCACCACAGCAATTCCTCACAATGCATAAGCCTGCACTACTATTTCGCAAGTAAAAAGCTGTTAACTAAATTAAACTTTCTAACTCCTAAGCCACCTTCTATTTTTAGTGTACACACCGTGCTCCATTTGACAAGATGATACTTTTACCTTTGATCCATATTTCCCCACATAAAGTCCCTCATCAACTTCTCAAACTCCTTGCACACTAAGTTAGCCATAGTAAAGAGGGTCATTTAGTAAATAGGAAGGTTCGCCCATGAAGAATTTACAAGAATAACTCTACCCCTCATAGAAAGGAACTTCATTTTCCATAGATCAAATTTTACATGATATCACTTCAACACAAGATCTGAAATCAATCTCAATAATAAAAAATCAGATATTGGTAAGCCAAGGTTTCTAATGGAAAAATAATAAACTTTGCAACCGACTATCATGGCAAGAGAGTCCACCCAATTAGTCACACAATTGACTCTAATCAAATAAGTTTTCTTAACATTAACCTTAAGCCCCAACGTTATTTCACAACGTTTAAGAAATTATTAATAAAATAAAGCAATTGTGGATTAGTATCACAAAAAAAAATGATATAATCAATATATTGTTAGTGGGAAATAAAAGGGTTTTGAGGTACCTTAAAACTAGCAAATCTTCCCAACTCTTCCACCTTAGACAACATCACACTGAAGGCTTCTACAATAATTATGAATAATTGTATAGATATCTCTTTCTAGATTGTAAGTGGGAATAGAAAGGACATTTTGAGATACTTTAGAGCCAGCTTATATAGCATCACACTGAAGGCTTCTGTAATAATTTATAGACATCTTTTTCCTCATGTGTGTTTTAAGCTGATACGATGTCAACTTATGTTGGACATCAATATTAATATTGATGCACATGTAATGTTTATTCTAGGAAAAACATTAGAAATAGTGTAATCAATATTGAAATAGATCAAAATGATTTGACTAGTTGGAGTACTGACCAAATTACAAACTAGGTTAATCATGTGAAAACTTGGATCTTGAGAGCATCATAGTGTTAAACAGTTATTTTTTAAATCTTTGACAAAGGGTTTTAGCCATTGTTATTTGCCCAATTGTTTGATGACCAATCAAACTGATAAATGCTAAATGATCTGGTAATAACTTTTTAGATTTAGTGTCATATACTATTCTGATAACGTTATTGCAAATAATTCACATTTAGACACCTGGTTTGCAAGGACATTAATTTTATATATTTTGGGAAATCCATTCGATTTGAGAACTATAAAATACAAATTGATCATCTTACAACTATACTGATTAATAAAGGTAAAGGATTCAAATATAATAATTTCCCATGTAAAATAGATATTAAATCTTTTCAAGCTGCTTTTTTTTGGTAATTATCCCATTTATGCTTTAAGGGAAATGATTAGAGTTTAATCATCTCTTTTAATATTTGAAAATAATAGAATGTGCATAAATGACTGACATGCATTTATCTTCATATAGGATTCCATTATTGTCAGATTAAAGTTTGTACCAAAAGCAAAGTTATTAAAATCAACCCATAGTTATACTTTCTTCTTTATGCCATAGCATTGCTCACAAAACTAAACAACTTTTGAATTTCACAGTGAAGCTTCTCCTACGAGTAGGATTCTACTATGGTAACTATGATGGCTTCTCAAAACCTCCGGCATTTGATATCCAATTTGATAATAACATATGGGTCAACATCATAACTTCAGAGGAAAAAGCAGTGGCCTACGAAGTAGTGTATGTGGCATCGAGCAGTAGTACAACCTTTTGTGTGACTCGAACAATTCCCAATGAGTTCCCCTTGGTCTCTGCAATTGAATTGACAGAGCTCCCCAAGAATATGTACTCGCACATGGACACTGAGCGTGCATTGTTCATTCAAAGTAGGATTGACTTTGGAGCAACATCTGAGTATATAGGGTAAGTAGGAAAAAGTACATGTAATTTAATGTCCTAAATAAGAAAAGGTATATTGTGATTTGGTCATTCAAAACTTTGGACGTATTTCCCTTTTTTCACTTTGCTTATTTACAATAACAGAGAACCTTTTTCAGGCATTTCAGTATTGGAATTTGAGTACTTTGCATGTGATTTGCAATTGCTTAGCCAAAAATTTGATTAAAGAAATACAACAACTTTACTATCCTTATGCCTATCATGTATATGATTTTTATTTTCTTTTTCAACAAACAAACATTTTCTTTTATGTGTAGCTTTTTTTATCTTTTCTTATCAAAATAGACAAAGGTGCGAAATATAAACCCAATCATGCTTTATAGGACGGAATGTTGGGTGGTAAAGGAACAACATCCATAGAATGAGTATAGTTGTGATGAAGATATTGAGATGGATGAGTGACATGATAAGAAAGGAAAGAATTCCGAATGAATACTTAAGAAGGAACTTAGGCGTAGCTTCAATAGGTGATAAGATGAGAGAACACACACTTAGGTAGGTTGGCCATGTATGATGTAGACCTAATATTACACCGGTTAAGAGGTACAATTTGGTTCAAGGGAAAAGCTTTAAAAGGGCAAAAAGAAGGCCCCAAAAGACATGGTTATAAGTAATAAGAGAAAATATGGTGATTTTTCATCTTATTCAGGGTATGGTCATTGATAAAGAAAAATGAAGGAGCATGATTCATGTGATCGACCATAAATAATTGGAAAAAAACTTGAATGATGATAATGATATAAAGGTGTTAAAGAGATAGAGGTTGCCAGTAAGTGACTAAAGGCAAACATATGGCTGATAGGAAGGAGATATATGGTTTTGGAAAAGTAAATACACTTTCTACGATTGCATTCCACTGATTACAATATGCCCATTTGGTCCTCTTATAACAATGCAGCCATTGACTACTCATAAGTGACTTTGGCAAAGATGAATACTACTATTGATTCTCCACCACTTCATTAACGTCAATATGATTGTTATTATGGAAAAAAGAAAATATCGTATACACAAGATGTGGACACTTGGAGGGAACATAAGTACCCTTTGAACATTTCAGATTAAAATAAAAGAAAATGAACAGTCATGATTGTTTAATGTTTATTTGCTTACAATTTGGAGAGTCTACAGGTACACTTAAAAACATATTAAATATGATTTGCAAAAAAATTAAATTGACAAAAATAGTTCTAAATGTTTCAAAGAATGGTGTTCAATTTAGTTTTAACAAATTATATTTTTATATTTATTTGGTGCACAAAAGTGTGGCTCAAGCACTTCCAAAATTTCATGTCAATCCAATTAGTAGAAAAATTAAAATTAAAACAGCTTCATAAATCATGGCCATCAATGTGTTTTCCATCTAATCTAAACCGTTGAAGTGTGCCTATGCACTCGTCTCGCATCCACTATCCTATTAGGAAAATGAAGAATTAAATATGATACAAATGACCATTACAATTATAGGGGTCATCTTGCCAAATCCAAGAATTGGCTAGCAAAGGAAACTACACAAATTATACGTTTAATGGGGCCGATCTTTCCTCATCATCATCTAACCAATCCATGAAAGTTGATAATCCTGACAACCAAAAGTTATTCTCATGACCACATGGATCATACTATATATTGAAAGAACCTGTAATGTTTTGGACTGCCAATTCTAAACTACTAATGGACATCCAAAAATCGTGTCAGAAGGATTTTGTGTACTTGATCTTTCTAACTCTTGATTCACGTTGCAATCAATTCCAAAAAGAAAAATAAAATTGATTAAACAATAGATCTTATCGAAATGCAAAGTTTTAGGATGACTGCAAACTACTGTCAAACAAATGGATAATCTTTCGGAGGTTTGTAAATGTTGTAGAAATTGACAGTCATATCCCTTAATTCATCTCTAATTCTCCTCTATTGTAGAATTTAAGCTCAAAACTATTAAAGTAAGATTAGTCATCATATTCGTTAGCTCTTTGATGGAATTGAATTCATCATAAAAACTAATTTATTTAATGTATTTAATTACAGGTATCCATATGATGAGCACAATAGAGTATGGTGGTCTTGGACTCCATCAAACACTGATGTTGTGATAGCAGACTTCTCGTACCTTATCAACTCAGTTAGTGATGATCCACCATTTTCTGTTATGAGCACAGCTGTTGAATCAGCAAATTCAACAAGCCCAATGTATCTCTCTTTTGATCTGCCCATGTCTGAAAGGTCAGCATATTTAGCAATCTACTTCACTGAGGTGTCAGAGATGGCAGTTGGAAATCGAACATTCAATATCTATGTTGATGGCAAGAGCTACAACATGACATTGAGCCCGCGCTATCGAATGATTGATGAGTTCTCTGGGTACGCAGACCCAGCAGTTGGTCCCCTAAATCTCACCCTCTCTTCGACTCCAAATTCGAATTTTCCACCACTCATCTCTGCCTTTGAACTATACACATCTAGTGATTTGCTAACGACACAATCAACCTCACAAACTGACTGTAAGTTGGAGGGAAGGCAGACCTACTCTCTCTCTCTCTCTTTCTCTCTCCATTATTTTACTTTGACTTCTTATGCTTTCTTGCTAAAGATCTGAAATAAAGGAATGCACATTTCTTTTCAGATTAGAAAAGTAGAAGAAAAATTTCTACATTCTCCATATGAATTAAATATTCGAATGTATTACATACTTGTCTATGTATTTCTTAGGTTTTATTTAATTATCTAGTATCCAATTTTTCTTGTAATTTTCAGTGGAAGGCCTGGCAAAACTTAGTTCAGCATTTATCCAACTACAAAGTTGGACAGGCGATCCATGCTTGCCATTGAAATCCAATTGGGAATGGTTGCAATGTAGCAATGACGATGCCCCTAGGGTGAATGCACTGTGAGTAGTACAATATGCTCTGTCTTTCTCTTACTTCCACTTTTCCTTCCCATATGTGCTAAGAACGCCTCTTATTTTGATAGAAATATGAATATTCTACCCAATTCAAAATGGACGCAAAGTCTTTATGATATGGAATAATGAAGACCCAATTTGATAGGGGAAGTATACTACCGTGAGAATATTTTTGTGAAAAGACTCCCGCATGTGATTAGAATGGTTTTTTTTTTTGTATACCAATTGGTCCTAACACATTTTTCACACCAGTTGGCATATGAGGGAAATTGTTTTATGCCAATTGGTATTAGAAAAATCCCACCTGTAGTCACATGAAGGAATGTTTTCACATGGCAATACTTTCACGTATACCAAACGTGCCCTAAGGAAATCTGATCAAACCAAAGAGATGACATCACCAAAAATCAGATAATCAACTATCTAAAGCTGAACATACTTAAAAATAATATGGGATTCTGCTTCATCAAAAAATCATTAGTGCTTTGAGTATTATCTTGGTATTGACCACCCTGAGATTATGATGATGGAGACCTCAAAAAACGAAAACCAATTCGAAAGTTTCTTTTTTATTAAAAATTTACCTCTATGATAAATAGACATACATAGGTACTCTCTTAATCACACTCAAGACTAACATTAAAGCATTACATGAATATTTTGATTGGGATTCCATCAAGATTCAAAGCTTCTTAGTACAAGAATGTGAGAAAGAAACAAAAAACAACTTTCAAGAGTATATGAAGGTTCTCACAAGGCATGTGTTATTTTTTTATGCACCATATATGTTCATTTTTTTAAATAATTAGCAAAGTCCATTAAGAACCTAACTTTTCTTTTCCTTTTCTTCCTATTTTTAGACCGTGTGACTTTTACTCTATCTTAAAACATGACTCTTTTTGCATGAACAGAAAATATTTGATGTAAGTAATCATGTTTTAAGAGAGATTTCTTAAAAAGGATTACATAGGAATTCTTCTTTGGCTATATTTCCTAAACTCTCTCCTAATTCATTGAACCAAAACCCTTTGAATACACATTAGTTTGTTTTTACGTAATTTTCTCTTTCCTCCCCTTCACCCATTGCTAAATTTTAATTTTGTTCTTGCTTTCAATATTTGTACTCCATAATATAGTGACAAAACTTAGAAATCTTACTTAAATTTTTAGGTAAGAAGTAAAAACACTGCACAATAGTAACTATTTCGCAATGTTAGTTTGTGGGATGAGTTTTGGGCCTTAAGAATGATTAATCTATTTATATTTTGATCAAGTATTAGCTTACTAATAATGTTAACTATAAGATTTATTTGATTAATTTGAAATCGAATTGTTTCTTGCCACCCTCGATGCCCTGAAATGAGCCTACTTTTTTATTCCATAATGAAAATCTAAACTAGTCACATTCCTCTCTCTCAAATTATTACTTGGTTACTTTAAAAAGTGTTTTTGAGATCATGTTTTTTGATCAAAACTATACATCCATTTCTATGTTCCCTAAATTTGAACCTTGGTTACTTGTTAGCGGCAACTAATTCACAACAAGTTGGATACTAATGCATGAGGGCTATTTTTGGGATGAAACTTCATTTAACACCATTTGATCAAACTTAATGGAATAACTCCTAGAACCAATAAAATAGATGCATAAAAATTTGAGTAATTAAATGTGAGTGAGAGGACAAAGAGGGCGTTTATTTGTTGTATCAATGATCAAGAGTTCTTCCGACTCAAACTTGGCCAAGATACTCAACTTTGACCTATGCCTAAGGAAGTTCCCATGTACCCCTTCGGGTTAAATGCGAAGTTGAGTAGTACTTAGGCAAATTCATGTTCATACTTATCCATCATTACCATCGTTTGAGCTTTTTTTAAACTAATTGGGGTTGGCTACACAAATCTTAGTTCGCAGTTATACTCTATTAAAGGTCATACTCTCAATGAGGTCAGAAGTTCCCATATCTTTTATCACTACTTCCAACAATATCCTTTTGGGCCTACCCCCTTATGCTTTTTGAGCCTTCTAGTTGAACTAACTCACACTTCGTAATTAATGTTGTATTGGGCCTGTACTACATATGGCCAGCCAACCTAAGTCTACTTTATCCCACCTATTGGTGTCACACCTAAATTCTCCTAGATAAATTTATTTTGAATTCTATCATTTCTTATCTTGCCACTCGTCCATCTCATCATTCACAACTCGGTTGCACTCATTTTATGGGTATGTTGTTTCTTGACCGCCCAACATTCCACCCCATAAGTAAAGCTGGTGTAATTCGATATGTGACATCTTCTTTAATCTCTCAATGTTATTGAATTATTGATCCACGATAGCAAAAGTGTGTTTTTTTTGGTATTTTTTAGCTATCCATCTTAACTATTTTCTTCTCTCTACTCCTACTATTCTAAACTTGCATTCCATATACTCTGTCTTAGTCTAGCTAATTTTAAAACCTTTAGATTCTAGAGGACCCCTCCAAAGTTTTAACTTTGTGTTGACGTCATTTTAGGTCTCATCAATCAACACAGTACCTCATCTTCTATATGCCTAGTTAAGTCATTTATAATTAAGACAAAGATATAGATCTATTGTCAGTGAAAATTCATTCTTCTCTCCACTAGTTGTTCATCACTAATTAGTGCTCCATCATATGTATCTCTCACCAAGACAATGTAGTGTCTAGAGACTTCATTCTTTTTAAACACCCACCAAATCAAATCTCGAGGTACTCTATCATAACCTTTCTTTAGATCAAGAAAGACCATATAGAGGTATTTCCCCTTTGCCTTAAATTTCTCAATCAGTTGCCTAAATAGAAAAATAACCTCAAACCTCCCTAGCATAAAATTGAATTGGTTTTTTGATACACATATTCTATGCCTTAATCATTGCTCAAATCACTCTATACCACAACTTCATAGTGTAGCTCATAAGCTCTTGATAGTTCACATAATACAATCAAATTATCATTGACTGCATGTTCAGAGTTCCATATTCTTTGACTGCATGTTCAGAGTTCCATATTCTTTCTTTAACTAATTTATCCCTAATTTTTTTTTTTTTTTTTTTCATTTTTCAAATTCCACTACCTAGTCTTTGAACACCTATTAATTCACCACATCTCTTCTAGGTCTTTATGCAAGCGTCCCTAACAATAAGCATATATTAGGTAGTCAAAGTCTCTCTTGGGATACCTTACAGTCTTTACATGATAGTCGATCCATCTTCATATCTATGAAGAAATCTATGTAGCTTTTATATAATCCATTTTTTTAGATTATTAAATATTCATTTCGCTTTGTAAAGTAAATATTTTGTATTGCTAGATCGTAGGCCATAGCAAAATCTACAATAGACTTACCTATATATTTTATTTCACTAAACTCATATCCCAAATGTACCCCGTCATATCTTCTATTATCCTTCCTTACATTCTATTAAGCCCGTTCTAAAGAGGTATTCTCTCCATTTGGTATGTCTCGGACTAGTCTATCTATATCCTCCTAAAATTGTCTCTTACTTATATCTATATTCCTACTTGTGATGTATAAACATTAATTACGTCAATTATCTATTTCTCTAATATAAGTTTAATTAATAGAATCCTATCACCTACTCTCTTGACATTAACTATTTTATCTTTTAAATCTTTATCTACTATTGTGTCTACACAATCTTTTCATGTATACTAAATTTTTGTGCTCATCTATTTCCTTATCTTTATCTCCTGACCACTTAGTTTCTTGTAAACAAGCTATTTCTATTCTCCTTTGCCTTATTCTATCTACTAACTCCATACCCTTACATGTAAGTGTTCATATATTCTATGTGGCTATCAAAATCCTATTATCTTGAACTAGCTTCTTTACCCGTACTCATAATGTCACATGGACCCTTGCTTATTTTCACTGCAACCGGGGGCCGCTCAGCGTGCCACTTCTCAGGAATGCCCAGCTAACCCTTGCTCATTTCTCACAATACTACAAAACATCGCTTACAAGGAACACCCTAGCATAAGCACACAATATAGATTTCAGATTCATGGAAAGTTTGGACAAGTTTTGTATTGACTACCTACATAACACAACCCACCTCCTTTACTTGGGATTATAATAGGTTAAGAAAAAGTTTAAGGTTCTCACCAATCTTAAAACACTATTCATACTCATCTAAGCACGGTAAAACACAGGCCAGTAAGCAAGAGTTCTACTGTAGTCGGGTGAGTAAAACTAGCATGGACACTTTTAATAGAATAAAAGGGGGGCACCACTCCCTTATATCATATCTCTCACACACACATGTACAAGAGCAAGGGGTAGAAAGGCCCCCTCTGACCATCTCATCTTTATTCTTACTTCTTGGAGTTTCAACAATAGAGAAGTCTCACCTAAGCTCAACATTTATACCATGTACTTTCTCCTTAAAAAGTGGTGGTGTTTTGCAAATTCTTTTGTTTCTATATCTCTCTAAACGGGCTAGTTTTTTTGCCCCTATTTGCTTTTTAAAATAGGGAGAAAATCTGCCTCTTTTCTTTACCTCTCTCTAAAAAGCGGTAGAAACCCACCCTTTTGTTTCCCTTTCAAACCCCCCACACCCCAGAAAGGAAAAAAAACAAGAGACAAAGAAAGAGATAGATAGAGATATATTGCAGTCCCAAGTGAGTCCCCGAGTGAGTGAGTGAGAGAGAGATGCTTTATTCCCAAAGAGAGAGGGAAGGGTGGGGGAGACAAAGAGATCTCTTAAAATGCCTGAGAGAGAGATAGCTAGGAGAGAGAGAGAGAGAGCCATGCTCTCTCTTCTTGGGCCCCATGCCCAAGGCCCTCTCTCAATTGGGCATGTGCTTAAGATACATCTGGACTTCCTATATTTTTTGTTTTTTCTTTTTCTTTTTTTCTAGGGACACCCCTCGGACAAGTTCATTCAGACTTTGTCAAGTATCTCAGTTCAAGCATAGGCCATATTCGATGAGTGAGCCGATTGTTTAAATATTTATGTCATCGACTAAATAATAACAAATTTGTGCTTGTGAGTTGGGACTCGTCATTATTTTCTTTTCTTTTTTTCTAGTTGCATATTTCCTATAAATTTCTTATCATTCGTGGTATTCATTCTTTGAAATGAGGCTTCTTTTAAATGGCTGACTACATGATAAGAAATTAAATTTAATATATCTATAGTTGCTGGTTGTCTACATCCATAAAATTGAAAATTGTGTAAGTTTGTTACAAAATAAGGTAATATTGCCATTCAAATAAAAACAAAAATGGAACACTCATAACAAATAAACACCAACTACTTCAACATATGCATTCAAAGTAGGGTGCAGTTGACATACGGATGCATCCGTAGCTGTAGAGGTAAGGTGCATGCACCTTCAAATTTTATCATGGTACATAATTTTGATGTAAAATGGTCTTCACATTATCTCAAAATCTATTTTTATATCTAATTATAAAATTTTAAATTTCCAAAATGGTTAAAATCAAGTAGATCTATAAACATATGAAAATCTTGAAAATGGACGGTGTAGATAATATGTTGTAAAATGCACTATTTCTGAGACTTAAATTTTTTTTATTTTTCATGGTCATACATCTCGATGTCGAGATGATCAATCAAATGGTTTTTCAATAATAAAACTACCTTTTACAATGGATTTTTGAGGTGTATTCGTAGTTCTACATTATAAGGTTGCATCCTTACATAAACTTTTTCCTTCAAAGTATACATGCCTTAAGAAAATTAATTTTAGATTAAAAAGTGAATGATGAATATCCTTAACTAGTTAACCATCAAAAGATAACCCAGCCACTTGTAAAGCATTTTTTATGATATACATTAGGAAATCATTTAATCTCGTTAATTTTTTGCAAAACTTGTATATCCACCGTTCCTAATCCTAAATTGTTTGAGAGGCTCTGAAGTATTAGACAATGGTAATTTTTTGGGATTTCGGTTAAAAAATGATGCTAATAAGTTTTTAGAACGACTTTTACTATGTCGTTTAATGTCCTTTGAGGAAGCATTATAAACAATTTCTACATTCATTAATTTCTCGTTGTATGATGGGCTTTTGTAACTTATTTTGTTACCTTATTGGGGATCAGGTACATAATTTTTGAAAGATATATCATGTTATTGAAACAATTTCGTATTCCACGAGGCGCATACATTCCATTTGTCCCTCAAGTAAAAACCACGATTGAAGTATTTTTTATGGAAAAAATTTATATAAGGATGCAGCCTTATAATGTAGAACTATGAATGCACATCAAAAATCCATCGGAAAAGGTAGTTTTAATGTTGAAAAACCCTTTGATTGATCATCTCAACATCTAGATGTATGACCCTGAAACAATAAAAAGATTTTAAATCTCAGAAATAGTGCATTTTACAACATATTATCTACACTGTCCATTTTTAAGATTTTTATATTTTATAGATCTACTTGATTGTAACCATTTTTAAAATTTAAAATTTTATAATTAAATATAAAAATAGATTTTGAGATAATCCTAAGAACATTTTACATAAAAATTATATACCATGATAAAATTTGAAGGTGTACCCTACCTCTAAAGCTTCAGATGCATCGTTATGCCAACTGCACCCATTTTTAGAATGTGATCTCTTGAAATGAGTGACCAACCTAAAAATAAAATAAAATAAACTAAAAAATAAAGCAATAAGAAATAAAGTTGCCTGAATAAAATAGTTTCGGAATATCGAACAAGGACCGCCCCATATTTGGATAGTATGGTCTAAATGTTGGAAAACGTAAAGGCCATTGGTTTTAAAATAATAATATCTTGAGTTTTAATTGAAACTGAAAATTTCAAATAGGAAAGATCCTCTCAAGTAGCTATTTTACTTCAGTGAGTTGATATTCTATTTTAATATGAACGATGGTTAGAGAGAATGATCATTCCCCAGAGTAATATTGTAATTTTCAGCTATCTCTCAAGCTATGGCCTTGAAGGATCTCTTCCCATCTTTGAAGAGATGCAGGCCCTTGAAATCATGTAAGTCACATATGCTACTTGACCTTGTCAGTTTCAATTAATGGAAACACTTTGACAATCTCAAGTAAATCAAAGGTTCTCTTTCATTGCAGAGATCTACACAACAATAGCCTAACTGGTGAAGTTCCATATTTTCTCGGAACATTGCCCAACTTGAGAGAATTGTAAGTTAAACATTGGCATAGCAATTTATCAAACTTTTTCAACGAAAATTATACTGCACTCTTGTTTTCTTTCAGCAGTTGCAACTTTGACGAAAATGAGCGAACCAGTGATTTAAAAACTGGAATTGGTTCAGCATTCTAACCACCTAATTCCTGATTTTGTCCTGACAGAAATTTGGAGAACAATAGGTTCAACGGAGAATTACCAAAATCACTCAACAACGAGAAGATCAATGTGAAGTAAGAAAGAGAATCGCCTCAACTTTTTTGAATTTTTAGCAATAGGTTTGTCGAAGGCTGTTCTACTTTTCCTTGACCGCGAGCACTAGTGTTTTAGAACTTGGCTCAGGCCATGGTTTTGACCCTACCGTGAGTCAGAGGTATTCTGATTAGTCTAGGAGGACTTGTCCGAGTAGTGACAAGATTCAAAAAACAAAAAAAGAAAACAAAAAAAAAACAAAAAAAATAAAAACAAAACAGAGAGAGGTAGAGTGTTGATTAAAGTACAGGCCCACTTCGGCGATATTTGATCTATTATTTTGTTCTGTATTGATAATGTGCACTAAGTATATCGTAAAATTACAAAGAAAGGAAAGAAATAGAGTTGTAATTTAAGAAACTAAAAAGGTTTTATGCTCCAGCCGAAGCATACTGTCAAATCACTCCCTAGGGAAAATCGGGGTAATTTTAGGACCCCAAATTTTACGGAAGTAATCTCTACCACCTTGCACCTAATCTAAGAAAAAAATTAATAAAAAACTTGTAATTTTTAAGTATAAAAAAATTGAATGTCCTAAGATTGAATGGAGAACATCTAATTTTTAGAGAATGAGATCTGAATTATCGAATAACGTAATTTTTTAATTTTTTTTGAAATAATCATATGGTAAACCTTAAGTAGATCCCAAAATTTAGATCCATAATATCCTTACAAGTAGCTCTTACCCCTCAAGGTGTCAAGGAACAATATGCTCTTGTGGAAGCATATACTCATATAAAAACAAAGGAAAAAAAAAAAAAAATACAAAATATAAAAGACTCAAATGGTATGCGACTCGTATGCTATTTAGTGTTTCCCAAATTTCTCACATGCTCGGGCAATGCTTGAAGCTGTTATTAACTCTCACAGCAACATTTATACCCCAAGTGAAAGTTGGAATACCCAACACTAATATCATCTTTAGAGTTTTTTTTCAAATTATTTAGGATCGATTGCATGAATTCTAATATGTCATTCTGCTTTATCAAGAACTCTACTCTTAGTGAGTCCATAAGTCCTCATATTTTTTCTCATTACTTCTAATCATGTCTTTTTGGGCCTACTCCTTGCCCTTTTATTTTTGATGCTCAATGTGTATTATCCACTTCTCTTGAGGTTTGACTCAAGTTATTAATTTTATTTTTCATTTTAATTTATCAACATTTTATTTTAATTTGCTAATGACATTAAGTATCCATGTATCTTTCTCTATTTCTCTCACCTAAAATCCTCTAAGTTTACTACTACTCTTTTTTGAATTGCGCCACCCCATTCGATGATTTGATTTATTAATCTTCCTTCAAATGCGTTAAATAGCCTTTTTTTTCATTTCCATTGAATTCGAAACTAACTTTGAGTTAATTACTTAAACTAATGATCTTCACCAAATTGTCCTAATAGAGTGCCAATGCTCTAAGATACATGAGAAGTTCTAAGATGAGCAATAAAGTATCCATGCTAATAAAGAACCCTGTGAATTTTTAAGATTAATATAGTTCTTCAAGCCAGGTTCATTCTTCTTTGTGGCTCCAAACCCAAATATTTATATGTGTTAAGAGACCCATAGCCATTAAATCTTGAACAAATTGTTTGGGGTAAGCCAAAGAAAATCCCACAAGTTGATGCCAAGTATGTTCGGGTTATAAGTGATTTATAGCATTATTGTTTGCTTACTTCTAAGATCCGATCAAAAAATACATAATATATATATATATATATATATATAAAATATAGAAATGATCTTGTCTGCCCACAGGCTGACAGCTACAGCGTCAGCCAATATTTGGGCCGATTTGATGATTAAAACTTAATTTCGTATTTGAATTTTAATTATTTTTTTTATAAATCAAAATGACTTGAAATTTTAGATTTTGATTCTTCTCATCAAGGCCCACCTAATAAGAATAAAAATAATAATTACTAAAATATAAACTGATCAAAATACCCCCGAAATTTGAAGAATAGACGCTCAAAATTTCAAATGAGTTGAATTTGTAGAAAAAAAATAAAAATTCAAATATGAAATGAGGTCGTGTTCATTGGATTGGGCTCGGATTGAATCTGAGCCGTTGGCTGATACTGTAGTGGTCAATTCGTGGGCTGACAGGATGCTTTCCCCTATATATAACATGGTTTTTTAAGATGGTTGCATTATACTATTATACAATTGTTGCATGAAATCATTCCCCTTATATATATATATATATATATATATATATATATATATATATATATATATATGGAAAAATCTTCTCAACGCCTATAGGCGAAAGTTTCAAAGGTATTTTGATCAATTTTTTTTTCACAATTTTTTTTTTATATATTTTTATTAGGTGTGCCTAACTAAGATGTACACACGCTCCAAATTTCAAATCATTCTGATTTGTAGAAAAAAAATGAAAAATGAAACACTACTGGACAATTGTGACCGTGCGACGAACTTTAGACGGTGATGAAAGTAAACGAAATCACCGTTTATTTTCGCCTATATATATATATATATATATATATATATATATATATATATATATATATATATATATATATATATATATATATATATATATATGTGGAGCCTTTTCCATTTATTTAAGAAAAAAGCTATGCAAATGGACATTGACTTTTACTTTGACTTTTACTTTGGACTACTAAACAACCCCATGTACCTCTGTCTAAATTTCTTCCAGGGCTTCAGGAAACCCAGGGTTAATCCTTCCTAAAAGGAAAAAGAGCAATGCATCTTTGATAATTGGAATGAGTGTCCTTGGATCCTTGCTACTAATAATCATTTTCCTTCTTGTGATCATTTGCTGTCTCTGTAAGGGGAGATCATCCAAAAGGCCACCTCCATCTCCACTTCCCCATCCCCAAACTAGCACCAGCACCATTGCTGAAGTAGGAAACAACCACAAAACCAACCTTACTTCAAGTTCTGTGGAAAATGACCAAAGTGTACCTATTCAAGTTGGAGAGGAAGGTGGTGAATATGGACAGACAGGATTTTCCACTGGGGAAATTGCAGACATCCAAAAGCAGATGGTATCAGAACTGGGGCATTTGATCCAAGAGCATGCCCATGTTTCATTGGCTTCAAATGAGGCCAGTGCTCCCCCTCTATAATTGCTACCATACTTTCACATCTTCTAACTTCTCACAATTTTGAGCTTTCAAACTTTGTGGTTATTTCATACAATACTCTACATTCATATTGGGGTTTTGGTTGCATAAGTTGAATGTGTGGTATATGCTCTCCATCCACTGAGGAAATAGCAATTCTAATGATGAAATTGGATTTAGAGAAAGGGGGCTGGGAATCTTTCCCTATTACGAGAGGATCGGAAAGGACTCACCTCTGGTGTATTAGTTATCCTACCCATCTTAAGTATTGGGTAGCCAAGTGTGGAGCACATAACTGTTGAAAGTATCTAAATAGCGAGCCCACGTCAAGATGAGTGTTCTCCTATTCCTACTTCTCCAAAGCTTCTTGTTGCTTGCTGAAATTATATGTTTGCTGTTGTAGGAGCATTTTCTCATTTTTCTCCCTCGGGCAAAACCCAATCTAGAAACATTTTTAGGACTACAAAATTAAAGAATGCATCAACCTCTAGGAACCTGTGAATGTGAGTGCCCGAGAAAGAAAGAAAAAAGTCAGTGTAAAAATATTGAATAGGGACCATCCAAGTTTTGGATGGTATATCAAAGTATTTACGAACTCAATTTTTTTTCTTTTTTTAAAAATAATCATCTATTGTTGATGGATCCCAAAATTTTAAAACAAAAGAAATAATTCCTCCTAAGTACTTCCTTAGCCTGAGGTTGCAAATGGACAACAAGATACCTGAGGAGCATAATGTACGTGTCCACAGAGTGATTCAATCATATGGATCTCATACTGTTTGATTGTCTCGTTAAACGAGTCAAATATATTTCCACATAACATTTACTCATGGGTGTGGTTTGTATAAGGCCGAGGCTCTAAACAAACAAAACAGGGCACAACTTTAAATAGTGCCGAAATATGTTGCTTTAAGATTAAAAAATTTTTATGATGGCTTGAAAATTTATTTTTTCTCTAATAATACAATTTGAAGTTCAAAAATATTGTAGACCGAACAAATTTATGAACACTTGAAAATTGACGGTCTAGGTAATAAATTACAAGATGCACCATTTTCAATCATGTTTATACATCTTGAGGTTGAGATGATCGAATTGAAGGTTTTTCAGCAACAAAATAACTTTTTTTAATGAATTTTTGATGTGTGCTTTAATTTGATTATCTACAGCCTCGGACTTTTATAAACGTTTTAGCACCACTTGCATTATATTGATAGTCAACTTTATGCCAAGATGTTATGATGAAATTCTTGACTTCTTTTAAAAAAGAATGAAGTTTGTATAAGGTTCCTTCCTTAAGGTAGCACATCTCTAAAATTTATTTAGAGATGTCATTTTGGTATAAAAAATATTATGATTCCTATTTAAAAAATTTTAAATTTAAAAAATGGTGTAGATTGAATAGATTAATACACTTGAGAATTTTGAAAATGGACAGTCCAAATAATTTATTTAAAGATGCATTATGTTTTGGATTTGGAATTCTATTTTTTTTCATATTCATACTTTTCAAGGTCGCGATGATCAATTAGAGGGTTCTCCAACACCATAACACTCTATCCTGTAGAATTTTTTAGGTGCACCTCAATTCAATAGTATAAGGCTGCAATCTTATATAAACTTCTTCCTTAAAAATGAGATGCCTACAATACCAGGCGATATCCTATGGGACAATTAGTGTCATAAGTGCATATGTCGTTTTCCTAACGACCATCAAAGTGAAAAACAGTGGTTGTGTACAAGTCCTAACACCACATTGTAGAACCTCCTTAGAAAATAATGTACAAGTGCTTCTTCGCTTTTTGGGTTTTTCAGTAGTAATGTGCAAATGCTACTTATGGTTACAAGTGAAACCATTAATAAAAAATGTCTGGATTAAGGGTAATGACAGATAGCTTCTATCATTTGACCAAAACCTAGGGCTAGTTGAAAGTGGAATTCCTTAGGGTATTGCATGTAATTAGTAAAATATGGTGTTAGTGATCAAGTAGAAAAGAGAAATAGAGTATCTCGGTTTAGAATTTCAAGACAATTCCCTACATGTTTGACCTCCGAAAAGGAGCTATAAAAATTCAAAACACCCAACTAATGCACCAAATGGGGAAATCACAGATGAAAAAGGGAAACTAATGGGACTTAAAATCCAGTATGACAACAAATAAATCATACCTTATGAAAGAAAGTTATCATGTCTACAATTTGTTGTATCAATGAAACTGGGATTTTAATGGTGTCTCACCAATAACCTATGTTGGATAGAATACCCTAGTTATTCAGATAGTGAGCCTTGAGACTTCCCAATTTTTTATCATCACCGTCCAGTACAGTGTTCGAAAAGTCAACCCAGGACGACTAATTGGCCCATGCCCAAGCCGAGTCAATTCTGAGTAACTCGGGCTGAGTATCGTCGCAGCTGAAAACTATCAGGAAAAAAATACAAAAAAAGTTTTAAAAATAGAAAATATATTCAAAGTAAAATTCAACAAAATATAACTAATTGTAGTTAAAATAGTAGTGAAAAAATAGATTTGAGTTTGTGGCAGGGGGTATTTTTGAAATATTTTGAAAAAGATGGGAAAATTTAAAAGTAAGTATTCATGGCAAAAATACTTTTCAATATTTTTCAAAATGATCGAAATCATAAATAAACATGATACAAATATAATTCTTATTTTTTTAGGATTGTTTTATAAATTTTTTAAAGCTTTTTGGATCCCGGAGTCGGACCTCCAACTCAAGACAACTCGAGCTTGGAAAGGGCTTAAGTGTAAGTAACTTGACCGATTAGAAACTACTCGACCGACTTTTCAAACGCTGGTCCTGTATGTGTTATGTTAGCCATGCAAGCGTGGATGCAATCATCACATTGAATATCATACCAGTACTTAACAAATTGGCTGATGAGTTAGAGTATCCTGCCATGGATGGCCAATCTCAAAAGCGTATCTTTTTGGAAAGGTTATTCTTCAACCGTCCCCATCACTATAACACTCTGTATTTGATGTGCCCGAAGTGCTACAATAATAGTAACTTAAATCTTTTCGTTAAAGGAAGTTAAACATTTGGAAGATTTAGCACGATTGAAAGCCCCCATCAACCCTTTCTTCACCGTATTTTTCTCCCTCTGCAGCTCTCGTCGGCTCGCACCAGCTCACCCCAGCCTCCGTTGCTCATCAAACTGGATATTTTCTCTCGTCTCTCACTCACACTCTCTCTTATATCTTTTCTAGTAGCATCTCTAGCTGAAACCTCTCTCTTGCACTCTTTCTTATATCTCTGCAATTCCATTATGTCTCTTCAAATCTCCATCTTTCTCACTACCTCTCATGTTGTCTCTCTTTCTCTTACTCTCTCTCTTTGACTCCTTCAAAAATCTCTCTCTCTCTAATTCCAGCAAACCTTTTCTCTGCAAATCTTCCCCTCTCTGAATCCCCAGATCTCTCTCTCTTTACTGATCTCTCCATCTCTCTCTATAAAACCCAAAATCCCTCTATCTTACTGTCTTTCTTGGAAAATTCCTCTTTCTCCCTCTCTTTCTAAAGTATCCTGGTAGTAGTAATAAAGGCAAAGGTAGCTTCCCTATGCTTTCAAAAACTTTAATAAGATGTGGTCTTTTCTGTTATGGATGAAAATATAGTCACTTTTCGACAGCATTTTCTGTTGAAATTTAACAGTAGAAAACAACTTCAAAAGCATGGTGTTTATCAATTTGTGTTTTGATCTTCATAAATCTATAAAGAAATCATTTGATAAGACATAAATAAGATGATATCTATGTCTTAATCAAAAGCGTGTTTGTTTGGGTAATGTTCTTCTTCAGCCATCCTCATTACTATAGCACTCTGCATTTGATGTGCCCAAAGTGCTACAGTAATAGGAACTTAAATCTTTTCGTTCAAGGAAGTTACACATTTGGAAGATTTAGCGCGACTAAAAGCCCCCATGAACCCTTTTTTCCGCCATATTTTCTCCCTCTCCCTCTGCAGCTCTCGTCGACGTGCACCAGCTTGCCCCAGCCTCTGTTGCTCACCAAACTAGATATTCTCTCTCTTTTTTCACTCACACTCTCTCTCATATCCTCTCTCTAGTGTCCTCTCTATCGGAACCTCTCTCTTGCTCTCTCTCTTATATCTATGCAATTCCATTATGTCTCCTCAAATATCCATCTTTCTCGCTACCTCTCATGTTGTCTCTCTTTCTCTTACTCTCTCTCTCTTTGACTCCTTCAAAAGTCTCTCTCTCTCTCTAATTCCAACAACCCTTGCTGCACAAATCCTCCCCTCTCTGAATTCTCAGTTCTCTCTCTTTCTCTTACAAATCTCTCCATCTCTCTATATGAAACCCAATATCCCTCTATCTTACTATCTTTCTTTGCAAATTCCTCTTTCTCTCTCTCTTTCTAAAGTATCGTAGTAGTAGTAATAAAGGCAAAGGTACCTTCCCTATGCTTTCAAAAATTTTCAATAAGATGTAATCTTTTCTGTTATGGATGAGAATATGGTCACTTTTTTGCATCATTATTTGCTGAAATTTAACAGTAGAAACAATTTCAAAAGCATTATGCTAATCAATTTATGTTTTGATCTTCATAAATCTATGAAGAAATCATTTGATTAAGACATAGATAAGATGATATAGCATAAATAGAAACGAATTTCATTAGATGATTAATAAGAATTATTATGATCGGTTTAGGGTGGCTACTAATATGGATTAATATAAAATCAAATTTGGATCAAAATCTCTTTATAAAACTTATTTGAACATATTATCAAATACTTTGCATGTATGTAACCCCAAGCATACAAGAAGCATAAGCATATATCTATAATAAGAGCTCATTAAATGATTTATTCAAATCATCAATCTATTATCCTCTATTTCATACTCTATTATTGTCATCAATAACACCAAGATGAATAACTAAAAGTATGGAACGAACTCATCAATATCCTGTGACTAGAACTTGTAGAGCGCAAGTAAATCCACACATTTAAAGCATCATAAGAATGCCAAATATTGCTGGAAAATCTAGAACATGAATGGATTAGTAGCAATGTAGAGAGAAAAAGTAATAGAAATGTGATAGAGTAAGATGGTTTCACAATAGATGATTAAGGTATTCCTTGCAAGGCTATAGATGCACCCTTGGATTCAAGGTACCTCTAAATGCTTTGTGAGAGAGTGAAGGAACAAGGATGTTGAGAGAGAATGGATATGTAACACACCAAACCCTCCCTTCCCCTCCCCTTTCCCAAAACCTTACCTCAATATATAGTCATCAATCACACCAAGATGAATAAATAAAAGTATAGAATGAACTCATCAATATCCCTTAACTAGGACTTGTAGAGGGCAAGTAAATCCACACCTTTAAAGTACTATAAGCATGTCAAATATTGCTGAAATATGAATAAATTAGTAGTAATGTAGAGAGAAAAATTAATAGAGAGGTGATGGAGTAAGTTGGTTTCACAATTAATGATTAGGGTATTCCTTGCAAGGCTATGGATACCACCATTAGACTCAAAGTACCTATAAATGCTTAGTGAGAGAGGGATGGAACAAGGATGTTGAGAGATAATGAGAGGTGTAACATACCAAACCCTGCTGATTGTCACACGATCCGTAAAGCTTTTAAGGCTTTAACAGCCGGTCAATGATGATGATGGCTTAAGTCATCTTCAAGCAGAGCTTGAAACTATTGTTGAGAATGAGATGGGTTAAGCCATCTCTGGGCAGCTTGAGACTACTGTTGAGACTAAGATGGGTTAAGCTTCTCTGGCTAGCTTGATACAACTGTTAAGATTGAGATGGGTTAGGTCATCTCTGTACAGCTTGAAACTACCGTTGAGACTGAGATGGGTTAAGTCATCTCTAGGTAGCTTGAAACTGCAGTTGAGACTGAGATGGGTTAAGCCATCTCTTGGCAGCTTTATACTGACGTTGAGAGTGAGATGAGTTAAGTCATCTGAGCAACTTAAGACTTCTGTTGAGACTGAGATAGGTTAAGCCATCTTTGGACAGCTTAAGACTACCTTTGAGACTGAGATGGGTTAAGCTATCTCTGGGCAGCTTTAGACTGCCTTTGAGACTGACATGAGTTAAGTCATCTCTGGGCAGCTTTAGACTGTTGTTGAGGCTGAGATGAATTAAGTCATCTCTAAGCAGCTTTAGACTGCCTTTGAGGCTGAGATGGGTTGAGTCATCTCTAGGGCGTTCATTATATATCTTTCATCAAACGTTCATATTTAGCCTTATATGGGACTAAGTGATATACTTTTAAAACAAAATATATTAATAACCCTTCTAACAGTCATTCACACCTTGATCTTTGTTAAGTGTTCATTAGAATGTATCTAGTCTTGTTTAAGACAAAAGTATACCCAATAAATAGTTCGTGGCTACATCCCTCCGAGGGATTTTCATCACATAATGAACCATTAAAGGTCAAATGACTTAAGCTTTCCACCATCGAAGGCTCAAACATATGTCACAAAAGCATCAATTCCACAAAAGTGGGTAATATCACAAAAGCCGTAATCATTACTGTGCCACAAAGGCTACTCATAAAATCTCAGTTATAAAGCCTTATCAAGTAATTCACAAATGCTCTAACACTTCACTTAAGCATCAATTATGAAGATCAATAAATCCATCCAAGTCCCATGGCAACCACACTCCTTTCAATTGGGTCAATACTAATACCATTCGTTAATGGATCAACAACCATCAACTGTGTAGGAAGATAGCTTTCTACCTCTTATGGAGTGATATTTTTTATTAATATGCTTTGACATGCCATTTTACATTAGGTATTTTCAAATGGCTACTGCCGCTTGCTTATCGCAATATATCCTTGTAGGCCCATGTCCATATTTGGCTAGTGGCATTTTACTAAGAAATTACCTTAACAATATTGCCTCTCTTGAAGCATGATACAATATAATATACTCTGCTTCAATAGTAGAGTGTGAGATACATTTTTGCTTCTTATTGCCTGATGAGACACATGTCCCTCCAAAGGTAAATAGACATCAAGTTGTTGATCTATACTCATCAACATTACCTCCTAAATTAGCATATCATTATATCCCTCAAGGATTTGATCTTTAGTGGCATAACATAAGTGATAATCATGTGTTGCTTTTTAATATCTAAATATTCTCTTCACTAGTTTTCAATGCTCAATACCAAGATGATCATATAGCTACTAGGAACCCTTACTGCATAAGCTATATCGGGTCTAATACAATTTATCAAATAATTAAGTGACCATACAACCTGTGTATAAGGGCATTCATGAATTATTTTCTTTTCTTTATTAGTTGTAAGGCACATTTCTTTTGTTAATTTACAATTTTTTTCTTTTAGGGTAGCCATAGGTTTAGAATTCTCCAATTTAAATTTATTTTGTACTTTAAGAGTATATTGCTCTTGGTCAATATATAACAATATTTTATTTATGTTTCTAATAACTTTAATTTCTAGAATATAGCCAACATGTCCCATATCTTTCATCTCAAATTTAGAGGACAACCACATCTTACATTCCTCAATGGCTTTTCTATCATTTCATGTTATGATTATATCATCTATATATAAGACCAAAATTAAATGAATACCCACACTATCATTAGCATACACAATAATCTGCAGTGATATTATTTAGTCCATATTCTCTAAGCGTATATGAGAATATCAAATACCATTGTCTTGAAGATTGTTTTTAAACCATATAATGATTTAAAATTAATTTGCATTCTTTATTTTATCGACCTTGATATTCAAAATCTTTAAGTTAAGACATGTAAATTTCTTCTTGTAAAACAACATTTAGAAAAATTACTTTAACCTCCATTTGATGAATCTCAAAATCATAATAATTAACTATGGCTAATATTATTCTATTGTAAGATTTTTTGGCAACAAGTGAATATGTTGCTTTGTAGTCAATGCCTTCTTTTTTACTAAACCCTTTAGCCACCAGCCTTACATTATATCCGTTAACACTTCCATCAAAATTAAAGCTTCTTTTAATATATCCATTTACAACCAATTGCCTTTCTATTTGTAGGTAATTTTGATAATACTCATGTTTTATTATTTATTAAATACTCATATTCAGTTTTCATAGCTTCCATCCAACTCATTGCTTCAAGTGAACTAATAGCTTCCTTAAAATTACATAATGCTTCATTATAATATACATAATTATCTAAATAACTCGGTCTTTTAAAGGTAGATTGGGTTTCCTACCAAATCATGGCTTAAAGGTTCTTACATTAGTAGATTTTGAAGGCACTCTATTTAATATATATGTTGTTGCCATGATAACTTGTCCCCAACATTGATATTTAACACCGGCTATTTGAATTATATAATTGACCATATCAATTAAAGTCCCATTTTTCCTCTCAGCCATTCTATTTTGTTGCGGGGTGTCAGGCAAAGAGGTTTGCCTAACTATTCCATTATTACTATAAAACTCACTAAATTCGTTGGATCTATATTCTCTTCCGCTATTACTTCTAAGAATCTCAATTTTTGTATTTAATTGGTTTACAACTTCTAATTTATACTTTTTAAATTTGTCTAATACTTCATCTTTTTGAGAAATTAAGTAAGTATAAGAGTATTTAGAATAATCATCTATAAATGTAATAAAATACTCACTATCACATATACTGTTGGGTTTCAATTTTTCACATATATCTGTATAAACAATTTCAAGTAAATTTTGAACTCTTTTACTTTTAGAAAAAGGTTTTCTATGTAATTTTTCTTTCAAGCAAGTTTCACACTTGGAATTTTCCTTTTTTTAGATAAGGGATAATATTTTGTTTTATTAATCTACTTAACGTTGTATAACCAATATGACCAAGCCTTTTATGTCAAATATTAAAACACTCATCATAAGCAAATGACATTTTCATTCCATTATCAAATATCAAGTTTGTACATGTTGCCAATCATTATGGCCTTTATAATAAAAGCATCATTTTTCTTAATAATTGTTTTTTCATCCCTTACATAAATTTCACCCCCACGTCTATCATTCCTAGATAGAGAAACTAAATTTTTTCGCATGTCTAGAGCATAAAAAACATCATTAAGAGTCAAATTGCCACCCGATGGGAGTAGAAATTTAAATATCCCTTATCCAATAATGTTAATGGTACATAAGTTGCCCATAAAAAATTTCCCGACACCATCGCCATTTTCTTTGAACTCCACTATATTGTTTATGGTGTTGACGATATGCCAAGTAGCTCTGAAGTCCACCAACCATTCAATAGGGGAGTTCACCATCAACGAATCTTCAACCACAAAGGAGAAGTCCTTAAGCTACTACTTTGTCTAATATTCTTTTTCTTGGGTTCCCACAAAATTTAGCAATATGACCAACTTTATTACAATTATAGCACTTCTTAAACTTGTAGGAATTTTTAAGATGAAAAGGCTTCTTATCATTCTTATTAGGAACTTTATTATCATTTTTCTTGGCCATTGCTAAATAGGCTTGGTTTTTAGCTCTTTCATCTTTCTCCTTAATTTTATCATTCTCTTCCATCCTCAAATGTACTCAAGAGTCGTCCAAGGTATGGATTGCCCCATTTGGCACAAGTTTTTTTTTAAGCATTTCAAGAATTTGAAAAGTTTTCAATAATTTTCATAATTTGTTAGTGCTCAATTATAGCACACCATAACCAGCAAGTTGATTAGCCATAATATTCATATCATCAAAATACTCTAGTACCAATTGATCATCTTTCATCTTATACATATTATATCTTTCATAAAGCTCACATTTAACAACATAATCATCATCGGTGTGCTCTTTTCAACGGCAACCCACAAGTCCTTAACATTAGCATCCTTTTCAAATACTTTGTGCAACCTATCACTTAAATAATTTAAGATAGTACTTCCACATGAAAAATCACCATTTTTCCACTTCAAATGTCTTTGCCTCTCTCTAAGAGTTAAATCATCATCGAGTCACCTACCCAAAAAAGAAAATAGTCATCGCGTTCATTGGGTTTCTCCTCATTAATCACATACAACAATTCCATATTATGAAGCAAGAAAAATATTTTATTTTTCCTTAAAGAAAAATTAAATCCATCAAGCTTCTCAATTTTTACCAACTCCATAAATATGCTTCTGGTAGTACCCATCCAAGGTAAGCTCTGATACCAAATATTAGAAATGGTTTAGGGTGGTTACTAATATGAATTAATATAAATCATATTTGGATAAAAAATTCTCTATAAACCTTATATAAATATACTATCAAACATTTTGCATGCATGTAACCTCAATCACATAAGAAGCATAAACATATGTCTATAATAAGAGCTCTTCAAGTGATCTATTCAAATCTTCAATCTATTATCCTCTATTTCATACTCTATCATAGTAATCAATCACACCAATATAAGTAAATAAAGTGTGGAATGAACTCACCAATATCCTGCGACTAGGGCTTATAAAGAATAAGTAAATTGATACCTATAGAGCATCATAAGCATGTCAAACATTGCTTGAAAATCTAAAACATGAATGGATTAATAGGAATATAGAGAGAGAAATCAATATAGAAGCGATGAAGCAAGTTGATTTCACAATAGATGATTAGGGTGTCTCGTACAAGGCTATGGATACACCCTTGAACTCAAGGAACCTCAAAATACTTAATGAGAGAGAGAGAGATAGGGAACAAGGATGTTGAGAGAGAATGAGTGTGCAACACACTAAAACCCTCAAACCATACCTCAATATAATAGCCATTTTGCTTCAATAGTTAAAAAAAAAATGAGTGGAGGAGCTTTCTAGAAAACGTGGAATAAAAAAATGTGAAGTAAAATATAATATTTTGGTCATTTCATAAAAAGATACTAAAAGGTTTTATTTATTTCAAAACAGCCCCTACGGGTATGAAAAAACCCACGTTCAATAAGAATTCAATGTCATGTTGAATAATCCTCAATTATTTTTTCATCACAAAATACCAACTGCAAAATGAGTTGAAACAGTAATCTTGTGATTAAATTTGATCTTAAATTTATGAATCTATTGTGAATCATCTTAAAGTAGTTACAATCTCATTAGCAGAGGACAATGATGTTTTTTAAAGAATTTTTGATGTCAAAATGTAATTGCAGCTGCAAAACGCAATAGAGTGATGCTCTATTGATCGATTCTTTATCCTAAATTTTAATTACAAATCATTTTATTCTGATTATGAGAGTCATGTGAATGATTCTTTAGTTGTATTTAGAACTTCACACAAATTTAGCGTTAAGATTTGACTAAAAATGAGATCAAATTATGCTTGATCTATTGCCGCTAAACCAGCGGCAGTTACTAGATAAAACCATTGATGATTTTGAGGTTCATGATTTGCAACAGCAAAATTTTGATGTATTGAACTTAACCAATGCATTATAGTGTCATTCAAATATAGAGATCAATTTCACATAATTTTAAGATGAATATTTCTTAAAATAATGACTTGATAACGACTTATATACTGATGTTAGAGAGAACAACAAAGATCACAAAATTGTGATCAATTTGTTGATCTTGTACTGAAGATTTTAACTCCATAATATATAAACAACTTGCTATGATTCATGATCATATTAAAATGAAATCGAAAGCGATTGTCACTTTATTTACTCTCATTAACAGCTATTTATAGCTGCAGTAGAACACAGTAAATTTTGCTTGATATCGTGAACTAGTTTACATGGAATGAACTAGTTTTGACTTTCGAATATTTGATCAAATCTCACCAGTAGGTGTACATGGTTTTTATTTTGCACGTTGGGTTTGGACAAACATGTTAGTCGCCTCAAAGACCTCATTGTGGGAGATGTTGAGTGAAAAAATTGTGCCTATGAGCATTTTAGGAAGCTGTAAAGCTAGTCTCAAAGACAAAAAATTAGAGCCAAACCTGATGATGTCGAATGCTATTAGTACATGCATTTTAAATTGTAAAAGGATTCCCCATTGTACGATGTCATTTTTGTATATTCATTCTCTTCTTATGAGAAATTTTTAGGAGGCCAAATAAATATTTGTGTATTTATTCTCATCTTGTTTGCCAAATGCTTATTTCAGAAAATGAGTGGCCAAATTTGATCAACTTATATTAGCAGATTAGTACTTTGTTCCTTGATTTTCGAGGTTCTCTGTGTTGGGGTTATGTGGTCAATTAAAGTCCTTTGGGAGCAGGTAAAAGTATGACTATAGTGACATGATTACTCCAGTGGGAGTATGGTCCAAAGGGACCAAAAGATTATAGTCTAGAAGGACCAAAGTTGGCAACATTGATGCCAATACTCAAACAAGGCTTGACGAACTAGGCCAGTTGCGTACTAAAACCTAAGATACCTGGGCATAGAGCACAACTGAGAAAGGTTAGCAAAGTTATCCCTTGATGTTGTCAGAGATGCCCAAGTCAAGTGAGTCAAAGGACTCTGCGACCCTTATATGTTATTGGTACGCTTGAAGGGACAAGGGCCAAAGCTTCATCATACGACATATACACATGATAGTTATATCGAGAAGCAAAACATCATTGAAGGTGATGTGTGTACATGTACAAGAGATAGACCCCTATGCAGTAATTGAGATATGTGTGCACATGTATGTGTAACCTAAGGCTTGTCCTTAGGGAAACATGTAATCCATAGACTAGGATTGTGTCGCCTCACCTATTGGTTAAGTTTATTAGCCCAACATTGAACCCCTGTGATGAACTGTGGGTCGGTGAGTTTGAGAAACTGGGTGTAGTTTATGGTCTCTGGTAGTAGACGAAGTACTTCAGTAATTTCATATTTTCCTTAACATAATTATTTCCAAATCCCATAAAATCCAGTATTTGGTTATTCAAAGATAAAAATAAAATAGTAAATGATTTGTAAAAATCATTTTCATAATTTTAAAATTAATAAATTACATGAGGGCCTATTATACTTCATGTGCCCACTAAATTATGGCATGTGGGGAGGTGTGTGGAGCCCACTTGGGGCTCCAACACTACAATGTGCATAAACCTTCTTATTTTGATGAGGCATAAAATTTGCCATTTAGGTGATTGAAATAAATAAGGAAAGGTTTTGATAGAAATGATATTTGACTTATCAAAGAGGCATGTGTAGAGAATGAATGGAAATAAAAAGAAAGAAAAAAATATTTTCCATGTTTTTAGTATTTGATGGGATTAGGTTAATGAAGCTGAAGGATAATGTTCTAGTACCTTCCAATAGATCATTTTGTCTGACATATAAATTATAAGGCTAAGATCTCTCACCCCACAAGTCTTTTATGATCAATACTCACGATCAAATTTCCATAAGGATGGCTAAACCCTAAAAACCCTAAGTCTATATAATATCTCATTAGGTGTCCTGTCTTTACACCTTAAGATAACTCTCTCTCCTCAAAAAGGTGGCATGCCGCCCTCTCTCTCTCTCTAATCCCTCTCATCTCTCTAGCCTCCCCAAAAGAGTAAAAAAACATTATTGAAAGGAAGAAAAGAGGGTCACGCCCTAAGCATAGAGCCTAGCGGGGCAGGCCCTCTACACGTAGTCTTGTGGCTCAAGATGGTTCCACCTTGCTTTCATCTTTGAAGGGTTTCTATCCAAAGCTTCCCATATTTGTGAGATCTCTTAAAGAACATGATCCTAGAGGAGAAGATTCAGAGTGGGATATATCAAGTCCAGTTGAGGTAATCTTCTGGTACTTTTTTTTCTTCTTATGCAGTTTGTGTTTCTTATTCCCAAGTAAGTATTATATAATTTTTATTATTAAAATAAAAGAGTTATATTAAGTAGCAGCAAGTGAGAATCCATTTTGTGATTCATCTTTATTTATTTTGAGTTAAATTTGCAATATTTGGACGTCTTTAAGTATAGCCAGTACAAAAATGAAAATTTTTAAATCTCATATACGGTGCTAGTTAACCACGTCCAACTTTCATTGGTAACAGAGGTGGATATCGTGCTAACTTTTTCTTCTTGTTGTTGTTCTTGGTGAGTTTCAGATCAGAAACTTGAGAGCCAATGGTTTTGTTGTCAAGTGGTAGACCTCTGAAAAAATTATTGTCATGTTTACCGAAAGGTACTCTGCAGAGTATCGTATTTTTGTGATGTTTGGAGCACTTATATGACCCAAAAAATGAGTTATGTTTCTTAAGCATTTCCTAGTGATATTTTTTGTTATTGAGAGAAGTGTTTCCCTACAAAATTTCAATGGGAGATCATAGAGGAATTGAGAGTTATGAATTCATCATTAAGGGATGTCAGTTCTGATCTCATAAAAACCAAGAACTGTATACTATATTCCGTAAATTTTTCCACTAAGTAAATATTTTTATTTTTGGATAGTATCTGACCATAATTTAACCAAATTAAGTCTACTTTCAAACATAAATATTTTAATGGAGAAAATCCTTGCGGTTTGAAATATATGATTATTTGATTGAAGGGTGCTCAAATGTTGTTTTTCGGCAATGAAAATTGTTCGTGTGACGTGAATGTCATGATTCTCTATCCCTTCTTAGAAGAATGTTTTGTGGCCTACACTGAGTTGTTATATTGTCATTTTGGGTTTATTTTATAACAAAAATTAATTGAGAGAGAAACTCTATAGATATTAAGAGAAAATATTATTTTATTGGAGAAGGGTCACCTAGACTTTCTATGGTTAGATATATCTTATTGTGATATGAATGTCACCCATTTATTTCCCTGCTGAAAAATATTAATTGGGATTTACACCAAGATACTGAGAGAGAGAGCATGGGTTTTTAGAGAGAAAGAGAGAGATTGGGTTTATAGAGAGAATGAGTTTTAAAGATAAAAAGAGAGATTCGGTTTTTAGAGAGAGAAAGATAGAGCATAAGTTTTTAGAGAAAGAGAGAGATTGTGTCTTTAGAGATAATAGGATTTTAGAGAGAGAGAGAGAGAGAGAGAGATTGATTTTTTAGAAAGAGAACGGATTTTTTGAGAGAAAAAGACAGGTTGGGTTTCTCGAGAAAGGGAATGGGTTTTAAATTTTCTAAAAAATAATTTAGCATCTATGTAATTTACTTCTTTTGGCTTACTAACAAAAAAAGTTTGAAAAGTAAAGATTTTTTTTTTTTTTTTAATCTAAATGGGCTGAGCACCTGTGGCCAGCCCGGCCTGTTGGGTACATTTTTAGGCTTTCCAGGACCAATTTGGCCCAGCCTGCTGGGCACATTTTCAAGCTTTCCGGAGCCAATTTGGCCCTGCCCATTAAGAGATGCTTTGTTTGGTGGTCCGGCCCAGAGTAAATAGGCTTATAGTATACAATCCCTTACAAATTTACTAAAAGTAAATTGTCTTGTAGCATACAATCCCTTAGTAATTTACTAAAAAGTAAATAGTGTTGTCGTATAGGGCACGGTTTCTATAAGGATGCAACCTTAAACAATCCAATTAAGGCACACCTTAAAATTTTATAATAACAAGTAATTTTGTTATAAAAAATTCTTAATATTATCTTAAAATCTATTTTCATACCTAATTATAAAATTTTAAATTTCAAAAATGGTTAAAATCAAGTAGATCTATAAATATATGAAAAATCTTAAAAATAGATGGTCTAGATAATGTGTTGCAAGATGCACTATTTCCGAGACTCAAAAACCTTTTTTTTCATATTCATACATCTCAATGTCGAGATGATCAATTAGAGGGTTTTTTCAACATTAAAACAACATTTCCGATAAATTTTTCAATAGATTTTTGAAGTGCATATGTTATTCTACATTTTAAGGTTGCAACCTTATATAAACTTTTCCCTATATAGTATATGACCCCTAATAATTTAAGTAGGGGTGCATAGGGTCGGTTTTGGTGCATCCCCGTAAGGCCCGATTTTAGAACCTCCACCTTTCAAAATTCAGCTTGAGGATTGAAGTCGGATTGAAAACATAAGAGAAATATCATCCCACTAACATGAGAAAAGACTAATATGGAATTTGAGACAGAAACAATCATACTATGATTTTTATATAAATTTGACTATTCATTTCAGTTGTCCTTTTTGAGTATTAATTAGAACCTAAGTGTCACGACATCGTGATGTGGCATCTTGCCTTAGAGACCTTTCCAACCATTCATTTCAATTATTCAAAGATCATCATATGCATATTATTTTTGTAGCTCTAACTTCACATATCAATTGTGAGGCCAATATGATGGCTGATTTATTTGTCAAAAAAGCTATAGCTTTCTCAGATTCCACTGTTTAAAATTTATTAAGTGTATTTGTTTTTTATTATTAAAAAAAAATCAGATAGGGGGACCTTCTCTCCCTAGTGAATTATCCAAAAAAAAAAAAAATCATAAATCTAGGGTCGAAAGATGTTTCCAGTGATTTAAAATTTGTCTCAGACCCTAAAACCTTTGAAAATCAAGACTGACATGAGTCGAACAATCTCGCTGAAAACTTCTCAGCTTTACATAAACACATCAAATTGTTTGCATGATAAGGGCACTCCAAATCTAATTTAAACAAAGAACCTGCGATCCAAACTTGATCCCACGGTATCACATTAGACTGGAATAATATTGTTTTGGTCCACTGGTAGCTTAGGCGTTGGGATTGAGTGATTGCTCAAGAGCTGAGAGATGCGCTCTGCAAGACATTTCTTTGCCTCTGGTGAAACCCCATGTTTCCCGATGATCGACTCCAGTATCGTTTCAGCAAGGCCTTTGTTGTCTATCACTGTGATCCCGTCCTCAGGGGACGATCCGTCGTTGGAGATTCCAATCTGAAAAGAAGCACTATGCTTTTAAATCATCTGTTAGAAACAAAAGAAGCATATTTGAAAAAAAAACTGGACATCACACACTCAGCTCGGGTTCGGAAAGGGTTGAGGAATCCAAGATTTGATCTGATTCTTCAGTTTCTTTTTTTATTTATGTTTTATTAACTTCTCTTTTATCAGACAGTGCCAAATCAGGAGAGCGAAATAAGAATTGCTGATCTAACTCAGCTCAGCTGAGGACCGACTTTGAGGGCAATTTCCATCTCAAATTACTGTTCCGCACAATAAATCAGGCCTACCCCGGCATCCTCTCTCACCTATGTAGAGGAGAAAGCTTCGCTAGGCGGAGCCAGAGAAGATTAGCACTAGACGGTTAGAAGCTGAACTACAAGCACCCAAAAACCAGTTATTGTTTTGTTGGAAAGTACTCTGTGCTAAACACTGATCTATTTGGATGTCAACAAGGGGTAGTAGAGGATGGTTCTCGAACACTAGATCCATCAAATAGTGTCATACTCTGTACCAACAAATCTGAACTATCCTTGACAAAATCAAACCGTCGGGAAGGACGTGGCAAACTATTTGAATTCTTCGAAACTTACATTTTGCATTCTTAGGGGATTCAGCAGAGTTACTCTGGACTCACCCTATAGGCAAGGCTAGGTTGTCCCGAGTTGTACCTAAAAATTCAAAAAGGAATCTCAAAAATTACAAAAAAAATATGGGAATGGTGTATAAATTTTTTGTATATGATTTTGATGCTTTTGGTAAAGATTTGTTAGTATTTCTTTCCATAATCAACCACCCATTTTGATATTTTCATGATTGTGACATCTATCTACAAAAATAAATAGTTTCTTTGTAGACAATTTCATTCTTTTAAAATGCCCAAACATAAATCAGTTTTTTTTAAATCCATTATTCTACCGCTTGCGTAAGCTTATTCATGCATTTTAAAGTCATTTTTGGTTTGGATTTACTTGTACTACTTTTTTATTTTATTTTTCACATTTTTATATTTCTTACATTTTTCTGGGGCTTACTGTCCGTACAGGCTTGAGTATCGCCGTAACACTGCATTTTTTATACCGCGTATAATCCATTGTTCACATGCATAAGGAGTAAAATATGTTTTCCGCTTAAGCATTTAAAAGAATATAATTATAGGAATCTGATAAGAAAAAGGAGAGCACCCAATAATAGAAAATAAAGAAAAGCAAAAAAACGGCACATTTCAAAAGCATTTTCATCCTTCCACTTTCATATATGGGAAATTAATAGTCCAGCACCCAATAAATCATAGGGGAAATCTAATTTTCTGTGGAAATGCATAAGTCATATTTGATTCACAGTAAACAATAGCCAAAAAATAATAATTGAGCTCTTAAGGCCCTGGATTTATTGTCATTCAAATGGGTGAATCAGAGGGAAAGTTCTTGTGAGCTTTTATTGAGCTCCAAGTCAAATTTTATTTCATGGTAAGTCGTTGGGATAAAGTAATGCCTTACGGTTTTGGAGTGATCTTCCATGCATGGCATCTGGTCAGCCGAACTACCTATATACATCTCTTTGTTACCCTCGAAAACTCACCTGCATCTGATGGTCACTTTTTTATTTTGGGATGCAGTTTCTATAAGGCCTAAGCATTACGAACAAAAAAAAAAAAAAAAACCCTCACCTTATTTTGGAATGTAATTTCTATAAGGCCTAGGCATTAAATACCGTAATTATTTTTATGGCTTAAGATCCTAATTTTCTTTCACAACCACAATGGTCAAGGTCGAGATGATCGATTTAGAATTTTTTTGATACGAAACTATAATTTTGGATGAGTTTTGAGATAAGGCCTTACTTTTTCTTTAAAGCATTGGCCTTGTTTTAAACTTTTTCTTGCCAATTTTACTTTAAAAACAGGGGGAGACGGGGGGAGGGCGGAGGAAGAGCTCGCATCGCATTTCTATCTACATCATCTTTTGTTTCATAAAAAAAAAAAAAAATAGTAAACATATAAAGAAATAAAAATAAAAAATAAACACCAAAAATGCTAAAACACCAGCAAATTTCAATAGAAAGCCACATAAAATTTAAGTATCTTTTATTGGGTAGGTATAGGGAAGGGTGGTTACCGTTAATGAGCCTGAGGTGGAGTAAGTGAAGAGGATGGAGGAAGAGGGAGGGAAGTTAAGGCCCTTGAAGACTTCTTTGAATTTGTCAACGGCCGCGGCCTCTTCTTCCCCAAATATTCCGGCCACTTTCAAGCCTGCAACAGAATTCTCTGCCACCTTTTCTGAATATTGCTCACCGGTCAAGGGTAATATAGTTGTAATCCTTGTAAATTTTTCGAATGGACCTACACATATATAGATTGTATACCGTAAGACTACTATGTACACCACAGTGACAAATTAGGCAATTTTACAAAACTTTAATTGTATCTTTCTTTAATTTTGAGTTCATGTACCCCACAAATATTATCATTTCGCTGCTACGGATAATTATGACCATCTTTATATCAAGATAAATAATAAATTGTTAGATTAGGTATCTTCTTGTAAGACAAATTGCAACTCATTCGTATGGATTGTTAATTCTTGTACTATAGAAGTCATTATATATAGGATGAGGATTCTCTATGGCCTAGGCTTTATGAAAACAAAAGAAAGCCTCACCTCAAATCCTTGTCCAAAAAGAACTTTCAGCAACGAAAATTTTCAGCTCTAAAATAAATTTCCAACACCGACAATGAAATTCAAAACTCTAAAAATGGTACAGATCTTACGGGAATACTTATTTAATGTTCTTTAAGTCCCAACAAAATAACAACCTAATAAGCCCTATTGTAATTTTATTTTATTTTATTTATTGCCTAAGATTTTTCTAGATCCCTGATTAAGACCAATTCAAACCCGCTTTTGATCACTAATCTAGCAATCCGAAATGGGTTAGTAGGTGAACGATATACCCCACCGATTAGGGTTTTAAAAATTTGTTGACATTATTGTTGGGGTGGTAATGTGCTGAACCTAGGACAGATTGTGCCAACTATGAGTCCATATAGAGCTAGCCCAAGCCCAAGCCCAAGCCCAAGCCCAGCCTTACCCAGTGTTGGCTGAAGATGCCTAGTATTGGCCTTGTCGCGGCCAGGCTTGGCCAAGCATGGTAGAAGTAGACAGAAGAAAGTTAAAATAAGGAGAAAAAAGGGTTGGTCAGGCCAAACGGCAACCGTATTGTCGCGGCCCTGGCCCAGGCTCGACTGACCTTGTCCTTTTGCCATATTGGCTCAGGCCACATTTTATGCCAAGGCCCTAGTTTTGTCGGGCCAGTCTGATTGGGCCAGGCCAACGAGCACAATGCTATACGATCCCTTTGCAAAATGCATCCCCTGCACTTTAAGAAAAAGTGGACTGATATTTTGTATGGAACAATATTTTAAAAAATGCTAATTCAAATAGGAACAGGTGGATTGGTAATTTTGTTATGGACAACCCCAAAATCATCCGATTCTTCTGGTTTTTGAAGCGGGACTTGTTGCTGACTAGGCCGATATCACGTTTTAAAATGCTGCTATAGAGATACTACTGCCCGGTAGTCAGCATCAGCAATAGCCATTGCCATTGTAGATCAAGAAAGAGTATGAGAGGACCCGCCGGGGCAAGAAATTACTGCCTAGCAAGCCTCACTACTCTCAATAATTCTACATGATTTTAGTGGGCGATGCTGACCAGATGATTATTGTTTACACATCGGTTTTAGGAATAGAAAAAGTTAGGATTACGATATTAACCCCTAAATATTCCAAAACTATACAAAAATACCAGTTACTTTTCGTACAAGTCAAAACCATTCTTCTCCATCAAATTTCAAATCATATAGTTATAAATGCACTTAATACTAAACTCAAAGCCCAAAAAAAAAAAAAAAAAAAAAAAAAAAAAAAAAAAATTCTAAGTTTAAGTCGTCCGATTGGATATCGGTTAGAATTAATCGTGACTTTTTTATACTAAAGATAAATAATGTCATAATATACAATTTCCTAAATATAAAATGATAAACCATACAATGTTCCTCACGATCACAAGAGAAATGACAAATGTAGATTAACAATGATCGGATCCTTAATCCGGTGACTATCTCACTACTTCATCCCTCTCCAATCCGATAACTCATGACCACATGTAGTTTCTCAAGGATATATAAAGTTGATTATATTCTACAAAATTATTCATTTTAATGCGTAGACATCATGATCATCTTTAGCCTTCTATGCTAATCGTGTATCACATAGTTTGAGAAATTTTATTTTGATTTTTGCGCCGAATTACTCACACCATCCAATAAATGATAAATAGTCCTTGTGACCTTTTGGCATACATTTGGTAGTGGATAAAGTTTTTGTGACATACATTTGATAACATCGGAGTAAAATTGGTCGGAATTTGCAAGTTCCGCTGCCGATTTTCCCTTCCATTTGAGAGCAAGATGGGGAATTGCATCAGTTTCCAAGTACACACCAATCGCAGTAAACTTGATGAATTTTCCCTGTATCTCCAACCCCCTCACCCCTTCATCATCAACAGAAAACACAGCTAATCTTTAAACAGCCAGAACAAAATAATCAAAAGGCATTGCAGATCCATTATCAACCCTACATTGTACAAGATCAAAAGCAGCTGCAACTCAAACAACGACCTATTTTATGATTTCCGGCTCAGTTCACTCCAGCCCCGCAGAACACGGAGCCGGGAACATCTCCCAATTCAGGGGTATGTTCAATTGATTAAAATGTAAATAATTTATAACCAATTCAATCCTTGGTCAGTTAATTATAGACTCGGCGAGTCGACCCAGACTCGCCAATCCTCTCTGGTCTATCTTAGACAAAGTGATTGTACATAAACAAGAGGGCAAGATATCAAGCCAAAACACAAACCTGCAGCGGCGAGAAAGAGAGATTGTGAGGAACCTGGTGGTTTCACGGCCGGCGGAAATGAGTAACCTTCAACCCGCAATTCGGAGACGGGGGACACAGTCGCCATTTCTTGCCTATCAAAGCTTTTGTAACTCTTATGTCAATGTTCAATGAAAAGGCCACTGAGAGCGCTGAGCTATTTTATAGTGTTTCTAGGACACCTTCTCCTCTTCTTTAATGAAGCCCTCTCTGGTTGAGAAAATCCAGAAAGTCAGGCTTATGTGGGGGTGTTTTGGGCAATTGAGGCATTAACCATGGGCATTTTGACGGTTAGGTAGCGACCTCGTGAGAAAGGGGTAGGCAACGTGGTGCCATTGAAGCTTAGGTGACTAAAATGGGGAAAATTACAAAAATCTTCCAAGAACACACTATTCGTTCAACTTACCCTACTCAAATTTTGTCTCACACTTTTTTCCTCTCAATAATTTTTTTGCAAAAACCCCCCAAAGCTAAGAGTTGTAATTTTTTAGACAAAAATATCCTTGTCGTACAATAAAAATTCAATTGGCGGTCTTAAGTTGTTTATTGCCTGAGCAAAGAACAACAACAGCGAACTGCTTTGAAATGACTGTCGGATTGCAATAGCCACTGCCGGAGCAAGATCAAACAATGCCGGAGCGCGCTGCCACACCGCCGAAGCGATGTGCTCCAAAAGAGTATTTGTCAGAGCGCATGTAGATATCGTCGAAGCACAGAATGTATCGCGGAAGCAACGTACTAAACCTCCGGATCGAAGTGGCTTATTGTCGAAGGTGCTGATCTGACTGCCGGAGGGCTCTGGCCCCAAAAGCTTGTGTGCCGAAGCGTGTTTCTATAGTGCCAGAACGCGTGGAAAAACTTCGGATGCGTAGAGAAGGGGTATGAAGACAAAAAAGTATTTTAGACCTTTTTTTACTTTTGTTTTTGGGTTGGGGGGTTTTTGGGAAGATAATTTGTGGAAGGGAAAAAGATGAGAGAGAAAAGTCAGATAGGGATAAGTTGAGTGAATAAAATATAGGAAGAGGAAGGGGGGGGGGGGGGGGGGGGGGGGGGGGGGGTGGGTTTGTAATTTTCCATACTAAACATTGCCTGAATGACAAGTACGGTCGAGGTCGAGGTTAGGGTCAGGGTTAGGGTCAGGGTCAAGGTCAGGGTCAGGTAGGAGCCCAACAGAGGTGTGGTTGGGCTGAAATTTTTTTTTTTTTTTTTTTATTGGTTCTAGTGAGCTTGACATGGCCTAGCTTAGAAACTGCTATGGTTGGGACTGGGCAAGGGCCCCATTGACCCGGTGTGGGCCGGCATTGGCCATAGGCTCGCCTGGCGCTTTGCCATTCTACTCGCCCATCCTCTCCCTCTCCTTTGGCAGGATGTTTATTTACTTCTACGTAGAAATGAGGCGCGCTTCTTAAAATATATATTTTTTTAGATGGATTTTAAGGAAATATAATCTCTAACATGGAGATTATAAATATCAAAAAATAAATAAATTTTAAAATTTTGAAATAATAACTCTATTAAGAACTTTTTATATGGATCACCTATTTGCATCCATCTTTATCCTTTAGAACTGCATATTGTAGAAATGGGATCAAGCCCACATGAAACAATTTTCGTTTACTTAAATTTTAGGGACCACTTAACGATCACCAGATCATTTTTTAAAAAAAAAAAATTTGAATTGTTACAAATTTGGATATGACCATCAAAGAACACGATAACTTATGTTTAAAATTAACTTTAGGTTGGATACATGGTCCAAGAGTTTATTACCTCAAAAAATTAAATGCAAAGTACAATTAGATTAAAATTTAACTGAGGGAGCGAATGGAAGAAATGCCAAAAGTTAGGTTTTGGGTCCGATTAATTTCACTTACACTAGATTAATGATACGAATAACTCTTAAGGTCGTACTATCCAAGCTTTAGGCCTTGGTTTCCATTCCCATTGACGCATTCAAAAAACCACTAATCATTTCTAAAATGGGTAGGAGCGTATATTACCCATTCTTCTGTTAAAAAATTCAAAAAACCACTAATCATTTCTAAAATGGGTAGGAGCGTATATTACCCATTCTTCTGTTAAAAAATTCAAAAAACCACTAATCATTTCTAAAATGGGTAGGAGCGTATATTACCCATTCTTCTGTTAAAAAAAAAAATGTGTTTTTAAAATATTTACAAAAAAAAGGGCCTAATTTTTATTTTTTTTTTCTTTCCCTATTTGAACCCCCTTAAAAGGTGTTTTAAAAGGAAACAAATGAATTAAGAAGAACAAGGAAGAGTAAGGTGAAGTCATTCTCTCTTTACAAGTATCTCTATTAATTTTCTTTAAGTTGTTGTACATAAGAAAGGGTTTGGAAAGGCTTAGGTACTTTTTTTTTAAAATAAGTGTGCTGGCAACCCCATTTTGAAATTGGTAAATACTGTGATATTTCTGAACCTTTAGGACCACACTATTCCAGCAAACCCCCAAACCATAGACCATCATAGTTCGTGATTCCTAACCTGTGATCTAGAATCCTACATGACCATTATTTTAGTAATAAATCAAATAAAATTGCAAAACCACTTATTTTTACTTGATTTTTTTCAAGCAATATCACAAAAATACGTGAATCATCCCAAAATAAAAACTGTTAATTTTGGTCAAATTTACCTGGCCCCTTTGACCCCCAAAATTGAATTTCAACTGGCAGATTTGGTTGTTTTTAAAAAGGTTATCATTTCATGCGTTTTTGGGCCTTAACATATTCTTGAGATCATTTTAACGAAGGAGACTCTTATGTGGTTAGCGAGAGAGAGAAAGAACTGGAAAAATGAGAGAACGTATGAGTTAAGAAACCAGAGAGAGCTAGAGCGCAACCTTAGATCTAGAGAAACAACCTTAAATCCCAACCCAACCTAACCTTAAAACCCAACTCTCTTGAAATCAACTTTTAGCCTAGATCAGCAAAACTCTAGTTCAACCAAGCCAAGGTTTAATCAAGCTTGAATAGAGAACAACAGATGACATACGTACACAGCCGTGGTTCTAATACGGGCAAGGCCTTGAAGCTTTGGGTGTCCCGGGCCAACTGTCAGGTATTTTCCTCATGATCTCTTTTTCTCTTATTTTTCATTTATTTTGTTAGAATTATGAATTTTCAATCTTTCGTGCTTTTTGGATTGATGCTGACTCTACCACTGATCTGAGAGCGGATCAAATCGTTTTTTAATATATCTGGTCTCATATCAGAATTTGATATTTCTCACTCTTGATCACTTTTAAACTTAGTTTCTAATACGGATCTGAAGGATCTTCCTTTGAAGATATCTCCGATTTACATCATAAACAGTTTGGTGCTCATTGTCGGACATTTCGAGCTAGATCTGTGCACGAGAAAAAAAAAAAACAACCCGAGATCTCTTTTTGAGGGCGCCATGTTTTGAAGAAAACAAAAAAGGTATTTTTTTTCTTAGAGAAACTTTTGCTTCTTCTCTTTTTAATCTAGCTTCTTTCATTTTCTCTACAACCTTTGCTGTTCTTCCTGTGAACGTTGTTCCTGTGAAACGGGTGTGCATGTTTGTTATTATAGATCAGCCTCGTTATCTTTCCAAACCCAAGGCTTAGAAACCTGTATTAAAGAGGACGACGTGTTGTCAAAATGCCCTAACTTGATGGACCCCGTATTATTAGCATCTGATATTTCCCCATATTATTGGCATGTGATATTGATGCTTAAACCATATCTATTTCGCCCTCTAATGGTTGATTTCGAATCGGTTTTTTAGAGAGATTGATTTGGAGCATATTTCGGCATTGTTTTTTTTTTTTTCAATTGGTCCTGGGGTGATTGAAGTATCGCATAGTTATTAGATCAGAAAGGTTCTCTTAACGATGCTTTTGTGGGAGCTCAAACCCTGATGGTTTGGTCGACCGTCTAATACATATCCTTGTTCCTGTAATATTTTGTTTGCGCAATTTGGATTTACCTTCCTTGCTTTAAAACGAAAAAGGTACTTTGTTTTTAGAGATAGAAATTGTTGGTTCGCTTGTTTACCCTCTTCTAAAGAAAACAAGAGGAATATATATATATATATATTTTCCAGCAAAAGAACTGTTTTCTTTAACCACTTTATCTCCAAAAAAAAAAAAAAAAAAAACTTCCTTATCCAAAAAAAAAAAGGAAAAAAAAAAATCACTTTCCTAAGAAGAAAAAAATCACTTTCTTAAGAAAAAAAAAATCACTTTCCTAAGAAAAAAGAATTCACTTTCCTAAGAAAAAAAAAAATCAACACTTTTTTAGGCTTCTTTGTTAAAACAATATATATATATATATACAAAAAAAAACTAAGGCCCTTCTTATTTTTTTTTAGAAAAAAAATTTGCTTTGCAAAAGAAAAAAAATACCATTTTGTTGCCTAATTTGTTTTAATAATAATAATAATAATAATAATATAAATCCATTGCAGACTCTTTTCTTTTAAAAATAAATTGGCTAATAAAAATTTCCTTTTGAGGCCTTTAAAAAAAAGGCTTCTATCGTTAATAAAAATTTCATTTTAAAAAAGAAAACAAATTTTGATTTTATTTCATTCAAAAAAAAAAAAAAATTCAATCTTCTTCATAGGTTAAAAAAAAAAAAAAAATTAAAGATGTCCTTGCCTTAAAAAAAAAAAAAAGGGCTTTTCTACGCCACTTTGGTTTCCTTTTCCCTTCCAAAAAGAAAACATGGAAAAGGAAACCTTAACAAAAAATAAATAAATAAATAAATAAAGATAACTTTCAAGGCCTTTCTTTTTTTAACAAAAAAAAAAAAGGAAATTTTTGAAGGCCTATGTCGTTTAAAAAAAAAAGCCACTTTTGCTACAAAAAGTTTTTTTTCAAGGTCACTTGATTTCTTCAAACAAAAAAAAAAAATCTTCAAGCCCCTTCCTCTTTAAAAAAAATACAAAAACAAATTGTCAAAAAAAAATCTATTTCTATTTGTTTTGCTTGTAATTCAGCATTTTCTACTTCTCTCTCAGTTCATTAAAAATAAAGAGGCACAAAGAAAAAGAAAAAACAAAAAGAAATACAAACTTTCCAAGGTCACATGCACTCTCTCTTTCTAATTGTACCCTGATCGAGGCACCTTCAACTGGGGGCATGCTCAACTAGGAACGGGCTATGCCTAGTTGCACTTTTATTAACTGCATATCTTTTTATGGGTTGCTCACCCCTACACCTCAATTGTGCTCTCAGTCGGTTGAACTCAGACTCGAAGCACACATCAATTGGCCTGATCTGTATCAAGCGCTCACATTCTTTCATTGTGTGTTTGCATGTTTGCTATTTTATTTTCACTTGTTTGCTTCTTTACACACTCTTACACACAATGGACCGGGGAGGCCCGGGAAAATAACAAAACATTTTAAAACCTCCAAAATCCGGCATTAACATTGTGAGGGGAACCTAGCCTTGAGAGTCGAGACGATTGGGATTTGCATAACTTTAACTGTGAGCACCCTTCTATAATCTTTAGCCTCAAAGAAAGTCCACACACAGTAGGACCTAGCTGATTCCTTTAGCAGGTGGTTAGGACCTATGTGGGGACCCACTCAACCTAATTGTATTTCTATAGTTAGGAACCCACTCATACCCAGCTTATCCATAGTTTAGGGCAAAGTTTTCAAGTGCATTGTTTACTTATTTGAGTTGACTAGTTTTAGATCTTAGTCCGGATCCACTTCTGGTCCGAGCTAAAAAATTTTGGGTTCAAGTCTAGGTTTGTACCCGGTCTAGCCCAAGTCCGAATCAAGTTCACACCATGGTTCGAACCTAGGCCCCCTTTTGACCTGAGCCAAGCCTCACGCCAAATATCACCTAGACCTTCGTCCAGGTCCACATCCAATCTAAATTTAAAACCTTCTGGGTCCAAGTCCAACCTTGTACCGGGTCTACCCCAAGTCTGAACCAAGTTCACACTTAGGTCCGAACCTAGGCCCCCCTTTTAGTCCGAGCCAAGGCCCGTGCTTAACCTAACCTTGATCCAGTCCTGGTTAATACCCGGTCTGATATTCAAAACCCTCTAGGTCTAGGCCCAGGCTTGTACCCAGCTTAGTCCAGGTCTGAATCAGGTTCACACCTAGGTCCGAACCTAGACCCCCTCTTGGTCCAAGTCAAGACTCATGCCCATCCAATCTAGATTTCAATCTAGGTCCTAACCTAGGTCTACATTCAGAATTGCCTCTAGAACTAGACTAGGCTCATCCTAGTTTAAGGTTTGAACAGTGTAGCAAGGTCCACCCGGTCGAGCCTTAGCCTAGGTCTTAGTTTAGGGTTTGCTGTTGGAGTTAGACTAGGTTCGCCTTAGCTTAGGGCCCCAACCTTGGCCATCAAATCTAGCGAGGCCCAAGTCTAGATTAGGTCTTAGTCTGTTGAGTCTAGATCAGGTTCTAAGACTAAGTTAAAGAAAAGTCATCATGTCGATTACCCAGGACGATTATGATGATTGTTCCACAGCTGACTCCAAACCTAATATTCCCAAACCTAGGGACCGGTGTGCCGCAATCCCATGGGATTATGAGCAGAACCCAAGTCCGTTCATTTTTTGATGCCCAGGTATTCAACTAGATGCCAAGCCTCAAGGATCGGTTCCAAACCTTGAAATCTATGTTGCTCGAAAAGCTAGTTCCGCTCAAAAGACTTTGAATAGTCAAGAGGTTCGACCAGGGGTTGTCCTCCAAAGGGTCATAGGAATCCAAAGTATAATTCTAGTAAGGGAAGAGATTCATGAAGTGTCAAATTGTCATTCCTATAACTCAAACCATGATAACTATGAGGCACGGCAATCTCGAAACCAAGACCCACCTAGGTCTAGGGGATCTAATGCGGTTTCACGCCATCATAGTGCAGCTCATGATAACCTGAACGTTATACGAAATAGAGGTATCAACTTGAACCGACCCTTAGGTAATGTAGGTATCCAAGCTGCCCTTCAAAGTTTAGTTGACTGAGGGTGCACTATCCATGCCCCAGCACATGGGTCAATTCCAAAGCAGTTTAGTGCTATAGGGCAACCCCTAGGGCAATCGAGTCAACCGATTCTTCACCAGTCCAAGTAATCCATCTGGTCCAACAAACCGAGCATTCTTGCAGCCCATGGCAGCACTTATGGGACAATACATCCCTCAGGCCTAGGTATATCAAACCGCCAAAATGACTATGGCTCACCAACCTTAGATTCATGTGACCCAACCTCTACCCCAAGCTTTGACTCATCAGTTTACACTTGGGAACCCGCCAATTGGTGGGTGGTCTACTATCATGCCAAATGCCCAATACAAAGGCACCATGAAAGCAATGCAAGACGGGCTTGTAAGATTGGGCATTCATGAAGTTTTACCCTTGAAGGCTTATGTCCATGAGACCCTTGAACGCATGGAGGACCTTCCCTTTAGATTCAGCATCCCAGAATTTGGAAACAAGTTGAACGGGAAGAGCGATCCAGATACTCATGGTCACGCATACCTCCTCTCCGTTCCAGCTTTACGAGATAGGCCAAAGCAATTGAAGGTCATATTTTCGCAAACGTTGTCCGACGAGGCTCTGAACTGGTATCGAAGAATGATGTGTACTTCGTTGCACATCACTCCAGATGAAATGTGCAAGCTATTCATCTCCCACTACCGTGAGTCGACACTAAGACCTCTCTCCTAAGGCGAACTCAGTGCAACAAAAAAAAATCTAGGAAAACACTCCAAGGACTTCATCAATCGATTCTGCGAGGCCACAATGCGGGTCATCGAATGTCCACTCACAGACCCGACCAAGATCTCCATGGCCTTAGAAAATACCTCTCCCGAATATAGGACCTTCTTTAGCCAAGTCTGATCCCCTACTCCTTCGACTCCATGATTGAGTGGATGACACGTTACGAAAGGGCCAGAGGAACACCCCTCAACATCAAGCCCGAGAACAAACCTATTACCACTCCTCAAAACAAGACAAATAAGAACAACAACAACATGGGGAATACTTTCTGTTGGGTTAATGAAATTGTTACTAATGGACCGGCTTGAAGCTCAACCACTCAAGGCAACTATTAGAACAAAAATCAGAGAGGTCGACTTAGAGCTAATGCTCAATATAACACAAAAGATGAGAGGATAATTTCACTCCTCTCAATGACCCTCTAGAAAAGGTGCATGAACTACTCCTATCTGAAAATATGATATACCTCCCAACACCAACCGAGCTACCATTCCATGTCACGGACAAGAGCAAGTGGTGCAAATGGCACCGAAATCAAGCACATGACACCCAAAATTGCTATCATTTGAAACGGGTTATTCAAGGGTTGATCAATAGGGGGACATCATTGTCCCACGAAAAATCAGTCTATTGAAGAGCCTAATAAAAAACTGGGTATCTTCACAAACCCTCTTCCTGAAATATGACTGCAACAGCCGAAAAGACGTAAGCTCAAGACAACCCTAAGGGGAACATCGTCGTCCACATGATCGAAAGGGGAGATGAAGAAGAAGATCCAATTCGATTCATATTCTCTCGAGATCATTGTCTCCAAGAACCCTAAGAGGATATATTGGATCTTCTAAAAGAGACCCCTTCACCTCAAAACCTCGACAACCAACGTAAGCGGGACCAGTATGAGGAGGATGTGTCAGAAATTGATGTGGTTTAGATCAACAAGAAGGGATCATCCTCCAATCGAGGGGCTAACACCCCAAAGTTTCCCATTACTCTCACGATGGTTAACCCTATTGAGCTTCAAGAAGGTAAAGTAGACTCTTTGACCCGAAGAGGCCGAGTTTTCAAGCCCATTCGATTAATGGCCAATATCCTCGAGGAGAGAATGGGAAAAACTCTCGAATCAAAGCGGCCGACAAATACCTTAAATCGATAACCCCAAAAGGAGTCCTGAGAAAACTCAACCACCTACGATCTATCTGCACACCTCGGCAAGATTCAAGCTCAGATCTCCATGTTGGAGTTTCTTAACAACTCAACAACACTTGTGGCCTAAATCTAGAAAGTCCTCGCTAAGACGCACATCCCCAGCAATACAACCAAAAGTGCTATGCGGAATGATCAACCAACTGACGGCACCAACATTGATCGTATTCAATGATGAAGACATCCCGACCAACTTCAATCGCTTTCACGTCCAACTATTGCACATCACCGTTCAAGGGTATGAGATACAGAGGGTACTCGTTGACAATGCGGCATCCCTAAACATATGCTCAATGAAGGTGACATAGATATGCAAGACTCCAGATGACTTCGAACCATGTTAATTCAACATCGCAGCATATGACGGGGCCAAAAGCCAAACGGAAGGTATATTGCTTTTCACTCTAAAGATTGGCTCTGTCGTCAGTTTTATGTCTTGGGCTTCAACACGATGCTAGGAAGCCCACGGCTACATGAGAATCTCGTGGTAGCCTCTACACTCCATTAGTACCTCAAATTTCCAACAAAAAAACGGCACCGCCAAGGTATGTGTTGAACTCTTTTCTCTTCTGAACCCTAGTTTAGATAACAGGAAAGGGGTCGAGCTCGGAGAAATCCCACTCGTTTCCATTGAGCAAGTTAATTGTGCCACCTTGCACCTAGAGGTCAGCGACCTTGTTCCCCAAATTCTTCAAACTTCTACATTGATGGAAGATATCATCTAATGTCAACATTGATACGATTTCGGGTTCCTAGAGGATTTGCACATGCTCTTCTCCCAAGGCTTCCAACCTAACCACGGCTTTGCGAAGTCAAGGGTAGGGCGTAACGGAGACGATCTCTGAATCGCACCAAGCCAAAACCGAAAATAGGGATTGAAGAGGACTCGAGTGTTCTCTCACTTTATTTCAAATCTGGATGAAGTCCTCATGCCATTCGAGCTTTGTATTTGGAGGCATTCAATGCCTTGACCGTCTTTATGCCCAAACGATGGAGGATTCTCCTTCTACACCTCAGCACACACAAGATTTAGGAATTGAAGATCTTTTCGTTGACCTAGACTTGAAAGTATAAACAATTGCCTCTGACACAGCCAATCATGCTCATTCACCTATTCAAATCGAGAGACGGAATTGGTCCATCACTCCCTTATCTCAAGATTCGCTAGAAGCATATCAGTGGCACCTTCAAGTCCCGGTGCCAAAATGGATAGGCGCGGGGTGGCCACTTAACCACCCTACGCGTCTGGTCCCCAACATATCTCTTGCGAGTCCCATGAGGTACACCTCTTGTGACATTTCAAAAACCGTCGAAAATTCAAAACATGATAAAAATGATAATAAGGAAAAATAATTTTAAAAAAAGTTAAACACTTAGGATAGCCCATTAATGGTGCAAAAGGTCCAAGATGATGAATCGGATAACCCGGACAAAGATCAGGAGAACCAAGAGTCCAAGGAAATCCCTCAACCTGAGGAACTCACTTCTCATGTTGAGCAATTTAAGAAGAGATTTGATGGTGACCCAACGGCTACCGTCGAAGAGACAATCGACATTAATCTAAGAACTGAGAAGCATCCAAGGTTAACCAAGATTAGAACCTCCCTATCCCTCGAGGACCAGGTAAACATGATTTCCTTTCTCAAGGAATATCGTGGTGTCTTTGCTTGATCATACGATGATATGCAAAGGTTAGACTCCATGTTGGTGCAACATTACCTAGTATTCAACGAAGAGGCAAAGCTAGTAAGGCAGAAACTCCGACGTCAAAAGACCCACTTTGAGCTCAAAATCAAAGAAGAAATTGATAAATTGCTCAACATAAAATTTATTACCCCTATCGATTACTCAGAATTATTGGCCAACATAGTGGTCGTACCTAAGAAAGAAGGGAGCATTCTAGTGTGTGTCGACTATAGAGACCTGAACAAGGCATGATCTAAAGACAATTTTTCACTACTAAATGTAGATGCCTTGGTCGACAATAATGCGAGGCACGAGATGTTGTCATTCATGGATGGCTTCTTGGGTTACAATCAGATCCTCAAGGTAGAAGAAGATCAGACTAAGACATCGTTCATAACACAATGGGGAACCTACTGCTACCGTGTCATGCCCTTTGGCCTAGAAAATGCAAGGGCAACCTATTAACGGGCAATGACTAGCATCTTCCATGACTTAATGCACACCATCATGGAAGACTACGTCGACGACATCCTGGCTAAATCAAAAGCCAGGTCAGATCACCTCACTAACCTAAGAACCATTTTTTAAAGACTTCGAAAACATCAGCTTAAACTCAATCCACATAAATGTACATTTGGAGTTGAATCTGACAAATTACTAGGCTTTATAATAAGCCAATGGGGCATTGAGGTGGAACCGTTCAAAATACAGGTGGGCGGACCTGATTTTTAATCACACAGACATCGGGAAAAATCCTCTCTCAAACAACTGTGGAAGGTGCATGCGTTGGGCACGTACTCTCCTACGTGTTGATAGGAACCAACAAAGAGAGAATTTTTAAGACAAAGGATGTTTCGGTGCCTACCTTGTTGTTTTAGGGTTTGTGACACACCAGGGCAGTTTGCCTTCTTAGAACAATTACGAAGCTCTCTGACTGTCTACTAGTGTGGTTTGATCATAGACTCTCCTCAGGCTTTTCAACTCGTTGTTTCGTTCTCTCTCACTGGAAGCTGCAATGTGAAGTTGGTTCTACTCCTCTATAATGATGCGCTCGAGTGGGAGCTGGTTGATGAAAGAACTGAATAAGGGAGAGAGGTGATGAAGATTCCCCTCTCCACATGGACGATGTACACTTAGGTGATTAGAGTAATCAAATGATTAGAACCCTCTTGATTTTTCGACTCAGGAAAACTCCTCCCGAGACACTAAGGGAGAGAGCATATGTGTCTCTCGTATCTCAACTCTACTATACAGAAAGGAAGTTAGAGCGATGATTTGAGGGAATCCTTAGGTTAACTCTGAGGGGTATTGGGTCGAGCGTAAGCATGGTACTACACATTACCGTAGGTATTGCAGCATCTATGCTAGAGATGCCTGGGGAGAGAGACGCAGTCATGTGTTCTCCGCTGGCACAGGTTATTGCGCGAAGCAAGTAACAAGTGAAGAGACAGAAGAAAGAAAGGAGAGAGAGAGAGAGGGTTTTGACCTTAGCAGTTAACAAAGGCTAGGGGTAGTTTTCTCTCTCTTTGGCACTAGATTCTAAGGTTAGGAGCAAAAAGACAAGTAGAAACAAGCTCAATGTCTCTATTTCAATAATGAATGATCCGACCCTTTTACAAGTTCCTTAGGTTATATTTATAGAGGATCCAAAAAATAAGGTTGGATGCTCAAAACTAAACCTAATTACACTTAAAAGAAATTACAATAAAATCCTGAATTTAGAAACAAAAACCAAAATGCCCCTTAAACAATGCTAATGACAAAACCATCACTCTCTAAGGGGCCTTCAGCCATTTCCATATCTTGGAAGCTTTTTTGGATGCTTGGGATCGTATTTGAAACAATCAATCATTGTAGTCTTGATGCATGTTTGATTCTAAATATTTTGACGTCTTTTGATCGTCTTGCGACGGACTCTTCCTTGAGCACGGAAACCTGGTCGATCATAGACTTTCAGCCTTCGATGCAATGCAATATGTCATGTTTCGATTTTTTATTTTGATTGCAAATAAGAGGGGAGACTTCCACAGTTGTTTTGCACCAAATTTTCTTCGTTTTTTGTCCTTGAAGTACTTTCTGTTTTTGGGAGATCACCGAAAAAAGGGATTCCAGAGACTGGGCGATCTAATTTTTTTCTTCCTTGGAATTTGTGGTTTAGCTGACCTTGGATTGAATGTAACAATTATACCAGTTTGCACCCCTTCGTGATACGGTCACATCAGCCCTATCTTTTTTATGATTCGATGTACAGTTCTCGAGTTTATTACTTCACGATATTCGAGATGCCCTTTTCTTCAAAAGCTTTGTTTTTCATGGTTTTGAGCTCATCTTCTCTCTATAAAAATCTTGATTCTGGGTCACGTGACGATGCATGTTGTATATCAAAATGACTGGGTCGTTGAGACCTATCTTGTGTCCAAATTTGAGCTTGATCAGACTTCAATCGAGCGATAGATGGGTGTTTGCAGGTCATATCGAGAGGTGAGAATCACAATCTCCATGATAGGGGACTGGTTTCACTGAGGCCCCATCGCAATAGTGTATGACTTTACCCTTTCTAGGCAATTTGGCCCCAGATTGTTCCTGGGAGGCCCAATTGAGCCCAAATTTGATCCATTGGGGTTTTTCAACGTTTTGGATGCAACAGTAGTGGTTTGGTACAATTTTGAAACCCGTAGAATAAGGTTACAGTTGTAAGGTTTCTTTATGGCGTTATGACACTTTTTTCAAGGTTGCCTAGTGTTAGGCTTATTCTGCAGTGTTCCCTAGGTCTGCTGGTGTCTTGGGCATCAGTGGGACTAGGTTGTCACTGGCTCTCTTCTTATTTGTGTCAGGGAAACAGGTACGCCAAAAATGATGTACAACAAGTTGCCCCGACGGATGTTGCGCTTGGAGAGAAGCGAGAAGTGCAACATTTGAAATGTGATTTTGTTGTCAAAGTTCATCTTTTCGAATCCTTACCAAGACGTGTTTATTTCCTCTCAATGAAATATTTTTATTCTCGATCACCGGCATCGGCATGATCGTTGATGAGGAGATCATGCTAAGTCTCTTCCTAAGGAGCGGCCGAAGTGGACTCGTAGTCAATTGGAGATTTTGCTTAATGTTCCCTTCCCAATGCTTCTTAAATCCTTTTCTTTTCTGGGGGAGTGCGCTAATAGGCTGCCTCATAAAGGGCTTACCACTCCATGTCAACAATGCCTCCTTATTGGACCAGCTAGTGGGTTCCCTTGGTGAGCTTTGCCCCAATCTAACTGGTGGGGGATTTTTGGCTCTAGGGCCAGGCGATTTTGATTTTTGGCTCTAGGGTCAGGGATTTGGATTTTGACACTAGGGCCAAAATTTGGATTTTGGCACTATTTGGCTTTAGGGCCAGCGATTTGGATTTTTGGCACTGGGCCCGGAGATTTGGATTTGGCTTTAGGGCCGGAGATTTGGATTTGGCTCTAGGGCTGGGGGATTTGGATTTTTAGCACTGGGGTCGAAGATTTGGATTAGGCCCTAAGGTCGGGGATTGGATTGTTGGCATTGGGACAGAGGATTTGGATTTGCCTCTAGGGCCGGGGATTTTTTTTATTTTTGTCTCTGAGGCCGGAATTTGGATTTTGGCACTAGGGCGGCTGAAATTTGGATTGTTTCACTGGGGCCAGAGATTTGGATTTTTGGCACTGGGGCCAGAGATTTGGATTTTGGCGCTGGTGCTGAAAATTGGATTTTGGCACTGGGGCCGGATTTTGGATTTTGGCACGGGGGTCAAAGATTTGGATTTTGACGTTGGGGCCAGAATTTGGATTTTGGCATTGGGGTGGGAGATTTGGATTTTGGCACTGGGGTCGGAATTTGGATTTTGGTGCTGGGGCCGAAATTTTGGATTTTGGTACTGAGGCCAGAATTTGGATTGTGTCTCTAAGGCAAGAATCTAGATTTTGGAACTTGGGCCAGAATCTAGATTTTTCTTGCTTTTGAAGTTGGTTGAAGTCTTTTCTTCTCCTTTAATCAATAGCTGCATTAACTTGTTTTTATTTTAATCCAAGCGCCCTTTTGGGTTTTCGCTTGAATTGGATTGGAGCGATGCCACCAGCGTGGTTTTCGTCGACTCCTTTATAATGCATTTTTAGTCTTAACTTCGAGGTCACATCCACCTTTTGATTTCCATTTTTACTCATGGCGCCCTTACGGGTTTTCGCAATGCCCGGTTTTCTCGTTTTTTAAGATACTTTTACTCATGGTTTTATGGTCATGCTCGCTTGTCATTTTTACTTATGGCACCCTTGCAGGTTTTTACATGCTCAATTTTTTCTTTATTTTTTCGAGGGTTCTTCTTTTTGGAGGGACCCTGCTTGGATGGAGTTTCGCTGATGCAGTGAACACCGCGGATGAGATGTCAGGGGATAGGATAGCCTTCACCCGCGGGGAATGTATGAGCACTGATTGTTGAAGTGGGACTCCGTGAGGTGAGATGAATCTGTGTGGAGGCAGGATATTGCGTGGGAAGGCAAGTAGTTTTGATGGCGAGCCTTCTTATTTCTAGGAAACGTCTCCAGGAAGGCAGAAGATTTTCTCGTACTTCGTTGAAAGTGACGCCTTGGAGGTGAGATGGCAAAAGATTTGACCGGTGATCCTTCGAAAATGACGCCTGGGAGGCGTGGCGGCGTAGAACTTTGACTGGCAGTCAATCGAGTGCTATCATAATGACACGTGTCCGTGTGGGTGGACAAAGCATTACTTGGGAAGCAAAGTACTTTTATGACGGGCCCGTGGCTTTTATAAAAAGGGGCTTAGGCCGAGAGAGCATGAGGGCAACTCCTACTTTTCAAGAAGCTTATTTCTTTTACTTTCTTGTTTTCTTTTTCTTTGTAGAGGGGAAGAAGATATCTCTTTCTTTTGAAGCCTTCATTTTTTAAAGGAGAGCATGCCTTTTGCTAAGACTGGGTTTTGGGTCCCAGATCTTAGAGTGCGTCTAAGCGCTGGGCTTCTCGGTGAATATGTTTTACCCTGTGAAAGCATTGATGGACCCACACTGGATGGTGGGTTTGTGTCTTCAGGTCACTGCTGTTTGCTTAGGATCCCGAGAACAAAGTCTGAGGCTGCATGTCAAGTTATGAGGGATTGTGATGGTCTTCGCCTGCCCCCATTATCTTCTTCATGATGTTGGGCCGGATGGATGATTTGGTCCACTTCAACATTCGATGTTTGGGTGGATTGCCAACTTGTCAAGCGGGAGATTTCCTGTTTGGCTCTTTGCTTGTGGCTGCTCTCCTAACCACCTCTTGGTTCTTTGCCTTCCCTTGAGGGTGGAATGGCACAAGAGGTTTTTATCATTCTTTTCAAGCTCTCTTTTTAGAAAAGAATGACCGGTCATCTTAGAAGGCATGACTGTTTTCAAAAGGTAATGGTCGGTTTGGAGACGATGTCTCTGGGCAAGAGACTCATTTCAGAATGGGCTTATACTTATCTGATTTGCTTTTGGGAGTTACAGATTTTATTGTAATCACTTTTTTGTTCATGAAATAAAATAGTCTTCCCTTTTGGCTTGCATCCTCCTTTTCTTGTGACTTGTGCTTCTTTGCCTTTTCGTGGTTTGCTTTGCTCCTCCCTTCCCTTTTGTGCTTGGTTCTTATCCCTCTTTGATGGTGGGGATAATGAATGGGCTAGGAGATTTGTTTTCTGCCCCGAGGGGAGAGGAGGGGCGGGGGGGTTGGGCAGCGCTTGTCTAGCTTGAATGACTCGAATTCCCTTTTCGATTTTTTATTCAAACCCTTAAGGAGCACTTTGACCACAGAGGGTCTCGTGTGTGCAGAGAGCGTAAGGAAGATAGCTTACTTGGCTATCTGGTGTAATGGTATGTGAGTGTGTGCTGAACCCCTGGGGGAGATCCAAGAATTTTTGTGGATTGAGAGAGAGTATTGCGTACTTGAGATAAATGGTGTCGTTTTTCTGGAAGTGGGCATGCTTTTTTGTTTTTTTTTTAGGTGAACCAAGATGTGCGTGCAGGGCAACAAGTGTCGAGCGAGGGGTCCACACAGAATTTTAATATTCAGTTGCAATGGGATTGCGTGTCCTCTATGCTTATCGGGACGGAGCTTGATCTTTTCGCTCATGTGACACATCGCGTCGCGTGCTGTTCGTACTTCCGTACCTTTAGATCACACGACATTTTGCTCGTGTGACGCTTCAGTTTGCATGGCGGTTGTGCTTCTGTGCCCCTGAATCTCGTGACACTTAGCCACGTGTGCCTTTTAGGCTTCTTAGTGAGTGGGACACATATCACTCTATTGATTTTGCACGATACACTTATTATTATTTTTTCTTTGGTTTTTATAAAAGGGGCGCGCAAGGGTGGTTTTCGTTTTTACCAGAAATTTTTCGTCCGAGGGAAAAAAACCCTTATTTTCGTCTGCGCCTCTTTTTTCACCGCTATTCTTGAGCAGGATCTCTTTTTACCCTCTAGTGCTTTCATTAACAACCATGGCTAGTGCCAGTTCAGCTCCTCCTCAAGGTAGGATATCCTTCTTTGTTTGCTCTCTCTGGTGTGCTTTTGGTTTGGCCATGGTGGTATTTTGTTTTTGGGCTAATTCCTCTTCTTTTTCTTTCTGGTTCTTCTTGCAGTGGAAATCCTAGATGTGAACCATCTGCCCCATGAAGGGGAATTAGGAACTGATTCATATACTAGCATTTTTCTCGTCAAGGGGACTTCTCTTAAGGACCTCGCACCTTCTCACGAGATAAAGTGGCCTTCAAGCATCACCTATGCCGGAGAAGTGGCCCAGCCTATTAGGCATGAAGATGCTAGCGAGGGACCTCTCATTCAAAGGGATGGCATGCCCCTTTATCATGCTCTTCACAGGAATTTCGGTCCCCGTGAGGAATTTTCAATGCTGGGGAAGAGGATACTGGCCAAGACGAATTTTCAGTGGGCCCCTGGTGATCTTCGTTTTGAGGGAGAACACCAGTATTTGTCAGAGTACAACAGTTGGACATTTGATGTCCTCGATGCACATGTCAGCACTCTGAGGGAGAGCGGGCTGGCCACAGCATGCCAGTGCTCGGCTAGCTATTATGATCGTTGTTCCAACACCATCAAGGCTCTGCTAGAGACATGGTATTATAGGACCAATAGCTGGCTCTTGGACGAAGGTGAGGCGGGAATCACCATTCTAGACTTGTATTTTGTGGGCGGTTTGCCGATGTTGGGGAGATATATGAAGATTTTATACCCAGCAATAGAGCTATCTTTTGGGAAGAGCCCATCAATGGCAAGCCAGCCCCTTCTAGTCTCCATGAGTTCTTTGAAATTTTCTTGCTCTTGCACTCGGAGACCAAGCTCAAGTTCGGAGAGGTGCATTTTGAAGCATGGAGAGACTATTTTCATGGTGGTCATCAGGATGGCAAAGATGCCAGTTCGAGCTCCTTATGGATAGAAAAGGTGCTTAGAGCGGAGGCAATTAAGGCCTCAAAGAGAACAGTTACCTCTCCCAGGTGAGGGGAGCAGGACCATGTGTATCTGGCCGCTTACTTGGTCCTCTTCTTATGCAAGTTCGCTCTACCAGGGGAGTGGGGCTACATTATTCAACCAAGCTGCTTCTATGCGGCTTGCATGATGGCCCAAAGGGAGATTTTTGCATTGGAACAACCTGTTCTATGCAGTATCTATCACGGGTTGGGCTCCATTGCGTGTGACAAGGCTCCCTCGAAGAAGATCAATAGCGAGGTCCTAGCATGTGAGGGCCTTCCCGAGCGCTTTACGACAATAGTCTTGGTCCACTATGTCTTTGGTTGGCTTTCAGCATACTTCCCTGGGACACACGAGATTAATGAAGATCTTACGGATGCCGCCTGTCCCCACATGCTAAGAATTGTTGGGATGAAGGCTGTATTTAGGAAGCCAAAGAAGGCATGTGAGCTTCTGATCAGCGCCCCTCTTTTTACCAATGGGAGCCCTTTTCTGATAGGGGGCCCTACTGATACTGTGTATATTGACTTTTTTTATGGGGTCCTTAATGGAGCAACCATGGAGACGAAGTAGGCCATGTACCTCGTACATGGGAGATAAAAGCTGGAGGGCTACTTTCCTCATCGCCTCACTCGCCAGCATGGCCTAGATCTAGGGTGCTGCTTTACCGTCATCTTCGAAAAGAAGTATGGCAGAAAGAGGGCGCTGCAGGATTCGATGGCTCCTGGTGAAAGTCGGGAGGCGTGGATCGAACTTGATGTGAGGACGGCATGGGAGACTTGCCTGTTCCTCCCAAGACTGAGCAAGTTCATGATCCCTCATTTTGGTCGTGTGGGTCACACAACAGATAGTTATCGACGGTGGTGGGATACCATCAATCGCATGTACTGGCGCTCAGACCACCCATGGTAGGCTGTCCACAACGCCCAACGCGACGACAAGGCTGGGAAACGCTTCGCTCCCCCCTCTTTCTCGAAGATTTTTTAATTTGAGCAAGTATCCCGCCAGTTGGAGGGAGCTTGCCCAGCCTCGTTCTTTGGAAAAGGATGATGCTGGCTTGGGATATTTGTCTCTACAGGGCGAGACAAAGTCCTTTTTTGATCACCACAGCTCCATTTTTTTGTGTGCCAAGGGAAATGTGGTCTCGGGCCGCGAAGGAAGATCAGTCCAAAGCCTGGATGACAAGCCCAAGCGTGGCCAGAGGACACCCCTGCAAGTGCAAGGTTAAGGAATGCTCCCCTTAGAGCAAGGGAGAAGAGACAAGAGGGAGAAAAGGATCAAAGGGTCCTCAGTTGGTTCCCATGATCTTGAAGAAAAGAACCCGCTCGAAAGGGAGGGATTCATCCACTGCGGGTGCGGCACCGACAGCTCCTTCTGCCAAGCGTGTGAAAGTTGAGGCTTATGCAGTTTCAACTCTGCCTCCTGCGATGTCAACGCCGATTGATGTCGAGACTGTGGATGAGGTCCCGAGTGCGGGCGTGGCAACCCCAGCGGCTTCTGTTCCAACAGTTTTAGAAGCGAAGCTAAGGGCAGGATCTAGCTCGGAGATTCCTTTTTCGATGCCAAAGGCACCAATGGGTCCGTAGGTGTCTGCTCCAGGGGTAGAGGTTGGAGGGCCTTCGTCTGAGCCTTTCACTGTCCTTCTTGAATCTTTGGCTCTCACGGTCAAGGACTCAACACTTGAGGTCACTTTCCTTGCTACATTGGTTCTTCAACCTTGCTTGCATCAGCGTCGAGTTTTATGGCGCTTGCTATGAGGCGCATGCTTCGATTGGTCAAGGGATTAGGAAGTGTGCTCTTTCTGATCTCAAAGGGGAGATTGTGGTTATTGAGGCTTGCACGGCTGGCTTAAAGGCTATGTACTATGATGAAGGGACCTTTGACCAACTTAAGGGGTTGCTGCGGAATCTTGCGGATTGGGGAGCCGAGGCTCTTCTATGCGAAACTTTGGTGCAGGAGACTCATGATGCACGCATAGCTTCCTTACGGGAGAGATTGGCTAAGCAGCGGGCTCTCGTGAAGAGTCACGAGGAGAAGAAGGAGCAGCTCGCTTCTTGCCAAGCTCGCCTTGAACAACTAGTTCTGCTTTGTAAAAGCGTTTATAGAACAATTACTCCATTTCCTACCAGGAAGGAACTGAGTCTGGGGGCAGGCGTGGTGGGACCAACCAAAATTTCTACGAACTGTCTAACTAGCAGTCTGGAGTCCGAAGTCGATTCCTATCACGCTGACACGAAGTGAGCCACGTGTTCTTGGGGTGAACCCATGCCATTGAAGACTAGCAATCTTCCCTTTTGGTATTCGATGGGGAAGGGGATTTGGTCAATACAACATGGGTAAGGCTTCTTGTATTGGACACTTTCTTGTGCCTTCGATGTTTCTAAGCCTTGGATGCTCTTGTTAATCATCCTCTGGACGTCTTCTTGAGTAAACATTGTTGCTTGCGAGGCCAGATTGGGCTAGTCGTCAAAGGAGGCAGGAGGGTTTATATGCCTTGGAGATCAGGTCGTAAGAGGAGGCTGAGGTCTCTCTTCCTGTACACGCTGAGGCTCAAGAGGAAAGTTTTCTTCTCGATGAAAAGATGTTGTTGGTCGAGCATCTTTGAGTCCCTTGAGCCTATCTAGAATGTTGTTCAACACATCCTCGAAACGGGCCATCGGATTTACAGGGTCGTCGTCTCTTGGCTTACTACCATTACCTCAACTCGTTCGCCCAGCTCGAATAGTTCAACAGCGGGGGTGATTCTAGTCATCTTCACACCTTTATTTGGAAACTCATACAATAAGAGTTGAGCTTGCCCAAATTGAGCTTGAGATTGCCTTGCAGCGTGAGTAAGTATTGGCTCGGGACGACCTTGGGGGTGGATCACTACTGATCTTAGCTTTTGAAGGCCTTGGGGCCATTGTCCATCCTGAATATGCTCAAGACAGCCTTGGGGCCATATCTGGTCTTCTTGCGGCCATATCTGGTCTTCTTGCTCGTGATGTATAGCAAGGTGCTACACATTACCGCGGGTATTATGGTGTCAATGCTAGAGATACGTGGGGAGAGAGAAGCGGTCGTGCGTTCTCCGCTGGCACAGGTTACTGTGCAAAGCAAGTAACAGCTGACGAGAGAGAAGCAAGAAAGAAGAGAGAGAGAAAGGGTTTTGAGCTTCATGGTTAGCAAAGGCTAGGGGTAGTTTTCTCTCTCTGGAAAGTTTCCTCTCTCTTTGGCACTAAATCCAAGGGTTAGGAGCAAAAAGACAAGTAGAAACAAGCTCAATGCCTCTATTTCATTAAAGAATGATCCGACCCCTTTACAATTACCCTAGATTTATATTTCTAGAGAATCCACAAATCAAGGGTGGATGCTGAAAACTAGACCTAATTACAATTAAAAGAAATTACAATAAAATTCTGAATTTAGGAATCAAGACCAAAATGCCGCTTAAACCTTTTCTACTAATGACGAAACCATCCCTCTTTGAGGGGCCTTCCGTCATTGTCAGATCTTGAAAGCTTTTTTCGAATGCTTTTGATGGTGTATTAGACGATCAATCGTCATAGTATTGTTGCTTGTTTGATTCTGAAGATTTTGACGTCTTTTGATCGTCTTGCGTCACACTCTTTCCTGAGTGGAGGAAACTTGATTAAATCGTGAACTTTTGGCCTTCGCTACAACGCAATCTATTGTGTTTCAAGTTTTTATTTTGATTGCAGATAAGAGGGGAGAATTTCACAATCGTTTTGCACTAAGTTTTACCCGTTTTTTGTCCTTGCTTGAAGTACTTTATGTTTTCGGGAGATCACCGGAAAAAGGAATTCCGTTGACCGAGTGATCTTTTTTTGTTCTTCTTTGGAATTTGTGGTTTATCTGACCTTGGATTGAATGTAACAGTTATACCAGTTTGCACCCCTTCATGATATAATCACATTGGCCCTGTCTTTTTTATGATCCAATGTACTATTTTCAAGTTTATTGCTTCATGATATTCGAGATGCCTTTTTCTTTAAAAGCTCTATCTTCAATGGTTTCGGGCTCATCTTCTCTCAAGAAAAATCTTGATTCTGGGTCACGTGACGACGCGTGCCGTATATCAAAATGACTAAGTCGTCGAGACCTATCTAGTGTCCGAATTTAAGCTTGATCCGACTTCAATTGAGCAATGGGCGGGTGTTTACAGGTCATTCCGAGATGTAAGAATCACAATCTCCATGATTGGGGATTGGTTTCGGTGAGGCCCCACCGCAATAGTGTACGACTTTACCCTTTAGAGGCAGTTTGGGCCCAGATTGATCTTGGGAGGCTCGATTGAACCCAAATTTGGTTCATAGGGATTTTTCGACATTTTGGATGCAACGGTGGTAGTCTGGTACTGTTTTGAAATCCGTAGTAAGCTATAGTTGTAAGGTCTCTTCGTGGCGTGATGGCACTTTTTTCAAGGTTTCCTAATGTTAGGCTTATTCTGCAGTGTTCCCTTGGTCTGACACCGTCTTGGGCACCAGCAAGACTAGGTTGTCATTGGCTCTCTTCTTATTTGTGTTAGGGATGCAGGTATGTCAAAAATGACATACAACAATGGGATATCACTGAAATGCCCCCTCCCCGGAACATCAAAGAAATATGTGGACCTCAAGGTCGCATACAAGCCATAAGGCATTTTATCACATAACTGACAGCCAAGTGCGCACCCTTTAATAGGCTCCTTACGAAAGATACCCCATTTATATAGGACAATGAATACCAAGAGGCGTTCGACCAAATCAAGGAATACTTAACCAAACCTCCTGCCCTTTGTCCTCTCAATCCAGACAAACACATGCTCTTATACATATCTATGAAAGACAAAACCCTGGGAGCAATGTTGGGACAATATGATGACCATGGAAAAGAGAAAACCATGTATTAGATCAGCAAACCATGGTCAACTATGAGACGAGATACACGTATGTGAAAAGCATTGCTTAATGCTTGTGTGGGTTATGAAAAAATTAAGACACTATGTCTTATCTCATACAGTCAAGCTCATCTCAAAAATAGACCCACTCAAGTACCTATTGGAAAGACGATTCCTTAACGGATGTTTGGCGAAGTGGAGAATGCTATTGAGTGAGTTCGAGATCGAGTAAGCCACACAAAAATCAATCAAATGACAAGCCATTGATTGTCGCTTAGTTAAACACGCACTACCAGATAACACTCGCGTTAACATGGATCTCCCTGATGAGGACCTCTTCACAATTTTGGACTCAACTTGGAAGCTATACTTCGACGGTGCAAAGAACGAATACGTGTCAGGTGTAGGTGTTAAACTATGCTCACCCGAGAATATTTTGATGCCAACAGCCATCAAATTGAATTTCCCATCTACCAATCACATTGTTGAATACAAAGCCTTGATAGCCGGGCTGGAGAATGCCATGGAATTGAAGATCCAACAAATACGAGTCATTGGTGACTTCTTGCTTGTCATAAACCAAGTTCAAGGGATTTGGAAGGATAAAGAATAAAAGCTCAAACCCTATCAAGAAAAGCTTGAAAATATGATAAAACATTTTAGCAATCACCTTCCAGCATGCAACTAGGGAAAACAATCGATTTGCCGACACCCTTGCAACCCCTGCTTCAATGGTCAACATCCCTTTAAAAGTCACCATGCTGCCATTTTACATCATGCACAAACATGACCCTTTCCCACCAAGAATCTAAAAAGAAATGGAACAACAAAATAAGAACGATGGGGAAGTGTCTTTCGTGGCCTCGGATGCACTAGTAAAGGAAAAACCATGGTTCCACGATGTTTTGTCCTTGTTGAAAGATCGGTTATACCCCGACGGAGCCACAAAAAAGGATAAGGAAACCCTGCGAAGGTTTTTTATGGGTTTCTTAATAAGAAATGACCTTTTATTCAAGAAATATTTTGATGGCATCACCTTGAGGTGCCTAGATCAGTCAGAAATCGACTAAGTATTAACAGAATTACACAATAAAAGAGGTCACTCTGGGGTAGCTGCTTTGGCTCAGAAAATCAAACACCAAGGCTATAATTTGACTACTTTGGTCGATGATTATTGGAAATTTGTTAAGAGGCGTCCCAAATGTCAGCTTTATAGAGACCTCATTCATGCACTATCTGCACCACTTAACACAACACCGCCTGTATGCCCCTTTGCCATGTGGGGTCTTGATATCATCATAATGATTTTACCAAAAGCCTTAAATGGCCACCATTATATACTAACCGCTACAAAATACTTCTCAAAATGGTTAGAAGCCGCATCAATCACCAAAATTGAAGGTCAACATGTATATCGTTTCATAAAGAACAACATTGTATTCAGATTTGGTGTTCCTGGGTTAATCATTATTGACAATGAATCCAACTTCAGAAATGAAAAGCTCACTAAGGTGTGTAAAAGGTTTGGGATGACACATAAATTCTCCACACCCTACTACCCCAAAGGAAACAGACAAGCAGATGCCATAAACAAAGGACTTCTCAGAATTGCAAACAGAATAATTGAAAGTGGCAATGACACAAAAAACTAAATCATGTGCTATGGGCCTACCGGACAACTGAGAAGACTCCTACTGTTAGGACTTCGTACTTGTTAGTATATATAATGGAGGTTGTGCTACCCATTGGAATTGAAATATTGTCTCTCCAAGAGCTCATTCATAAAGATTTAGATGAGGAACAAAAGATTGAATTACGAGTCACCGCCCTCGCTACTTTGGATGAAAGATGACTACGACTGACACAAAATATCGTAGCTTACCACCGTAGAATCGAGAGGGCATACCAAAGAAAATTTGTTCCCCGACAATACAGAGAATGAGACATGGTACTCAAGAAGATCTTCCACACTCCTGTAAATTCACACCCATTAAGCAAATTCAAACCTAATTGGGAGGGGCCATTCATGGTAACCCGAGTGCATGTAGTCAATTCTTATAAAATAAAAAATAAGGAGGAGTATGAACTCAATGACCCCATTAATGCAATGTATCTCATATCAAAAAAAAAAAAAACATGAAGGACGTGGTGAAAACCTAAAAAGGCATCACGAGTATATATATATATATATATATATATATATATATATATATAAGATGATGAATGAAAAATGAAGGATGTGGCGAAAACCCAAAAAGAGTGTCACTGGTATAAATAGAATCATGAAAAAAAAACCTCTAAAAACGAGGCTCTGAACCAAAACCTCAAGAACAAACAGGTACTTGCAAGTCACAACAATATTGCATAAGCAGTCCCTAAGGGTGGAGACTCCTCTTAATCCCTACAAGTTCCCAACAGAACCAACCTCGAGAAGATATGGGAAGGTGATATGAATTGGAGACCGAAGAGACTTCAACCAACCCCGAGAAGAATGTCGAGACCTCTCCATGAAATAAGTCCTGCAAAAACCTAAAGAACTCCTCATGGTTCTGCGAAACACATGATGGGGACTCCAAAGGCCAAGGGAAACGTCAAGTCTCTTGGGCCCTCACGATCTCACATGGAAATTACTTTCATCATCTTTAAATAAATGAATAAAAAAATAAAGAAAATGACCACCAAAGGGTCCACAGGTGGCAAAAACTGTAAGGCCCGTCCCTCTTTGAAAATGCTTGTCAAATTGACTGTTAAAATCATCCATTTTAAAAAAAAATCCCTTTCTAGAAAGGATTTCCTCCATCACTACAACAGGTTAAACTATTAGTCGATCTGGCTTCGTTCTCGAAGCCAACTTCGTATGCATGTTATGAAGACTTGAAACTAGTTAGGCACTCCATGATTGTATGAGTATAACTGCCAACTACCACATATCCGAGATGGGTGAACCTCACCAATGATGACATTGGCTAGTTTGGGAGCATTCTCTCTCTCGACTCGATACCCTAAGGAAAAAAGAGGCAAACTCATCGTCGTGTGTGTGTATGATGGTCCATTAACTGGAATTTTGGAACAAAAACCCTATAATTAGGGGGGGCTTGTAATTCAGTGTGAAAAATATGTGTAAATAAAATGTCCCTCTCTACCTCAATGAACGAATTGCACAAAAAATATTAACAAATAAAATACCCCATAACTAGGGCAATGGACCAAAAAATTCCCCAAATTATGAGCAAAGGCTGTAATACCAAAAAAAACAAAAAAAATAGGAGCAAAAGGCAACCCACAAAATCTATGGAATCAAAATCATTTGATTTTGGAGGTCAGTGGCCTGGGCGACACAGGGCATGTTGCTTAGGCGGCACAACTAGTGTCGCTCAAAACGTTTTTCTAACAAAAGCACCCCTACTATGGATTTTTTACCAAAAATATTGTTTTCAAACATTTAATTGATTTTCAATAGTTTTCAAACGCTCATTAGTGGCATGAGCCTAAACTGCCAACCAATTTCAAAAATATATTTTCATTCAAAAAAAAAAATGCTTCTTGGTGGCACGAGCCTAAACTGCTAACGAAAATCCAATTCAGAAAACATCTAGCCCTGTATGACGTAAAAGGTCGGGTGTATCTATATAACCCCGTATGACGTAAAAGGTCGGGTGTATCTGTCTAACCCCGTATGACGTAAAAGGTAGGGTGTATTAAAAAAGCATCTAACCCCGTATGACGTAAAAGGTTGGGTGTATTCGTCTAACCCCGTATGACGTAAAAGGTCGGGTGTAACTGTCTAACCCTGTATTACATAAAAGGTTAGGTGCATACAGAAAATGTCTAACTCCGTATGACATAAAATTTTGAGTGTATCCATCTAGCCCCGTATGATAAAAAGGGTCAGGTATATCCACCCATCGCTGCATGACGTTAAACTGCTTAGGGGGCTCCATGGTTGCAGGAGTTAAAACCGCTAACTAAAAATCTGTTTTTCAAAAATATCTTTCTCATTTCAAAAAATTTCATTATAAGGTAATCATTTCACACATTTTTTAGCCTTTAAAAAGACATATTCTCGAGATTATTTTAAGGAGGGAGACTCTTATGTGGTTAGCCCAAGAGAGAGAGCGAGAAGAAAAAAAAAAAATCGGGGAAAAAGAGAGAACGTGGAAGTTAAGAAACCAGAGAAAGCCAGAAAGGAACCCTAGATTTAGATAAGCAACCTTAAGCCCTAGCCCCCTTGAAACCAACTTTTAGCCCAGATCAGCAAAACTCTTGTCCAACCAAGCCAAGGTTTGGCCAAGTTTGTAGAGAGAACAACAGAGGACATATGTGCACAACTGTCGTTCTGATACGGGTGAGGCGTTGAAGTCTCGGTTGCCCCATGTCAACTGGCCTGGCCAGGTATTTTTCTCATCATCTCTCTTTCTCTTATTTTTCATTTATTTTGTTAGATTTATGATTTTAATCCTTTTTTTATTCAATCTTTCCTAGTTTTTGGATTGATGTTGGCTCTACCAATGTTTGAGAGCAGATCTATTCTGGCCTCATATCAAAATTAGATTTTCCCTACTCTCTATCATTTTTAAAATCAGTTTGTAGTACGAATCAGAGGGATCTTCCTTCGAAGATCTCTCCGATTTGCATCGCAAACAAAGTGTGAGATTCATTAAGATAATGAAAGGAGATACAAATTAGAAACAACAAAAAAAAAGAGAGAAAATGAAAAGAAAAAGGAGAAAAGAACAGCAGCAGCAACAGGCTTATGAGGTTGCCAATTTAGCTAAGGAATTAGCCTCCGATTTAAAACCTCTGGCAACATGGGCAAATTCAACATGATAATCCCTCAAAATGAATAGGATTTCATCCATAAGACTACTTAGTGCCACAGGGTGAAGTCTGGGTTCAGACACCAATTGCTAACATTAGCCGAATCACCTTCAATGAGAACTATGTAGCAGGACTTCATTCTTGTGAAATCAATGAAACTGAACTATAGGCTTAGCTACCTTGCACGATCTTCTTCCCTCTCTCCCTCTCTCTCTCTAAAACCTCTTTCTATATCTCTTAAGCTTTCTTATGAGCTGGGTACAGGGATGTACCTCTCATCTCTATGATAGCCCTCTAGCATCATAAGATAAGATTACAACACCATATTGCCACTCACAATACTTTCTCTCTCTACATTATTTCCTATCGCTTCTTTTGCAGCAAGGAAATATTTCCCCTCTTACAATATATTCATGGAAAGCACAAGCTCAATAGTTTTCTCTCTAGAAAGGCAACAAAACTAAGGCTGTAAGTCTACAAATTTGGTGAGTGTGTTCCATAATTTTATTTATATTCTATATCCAAAATAGTACTTGAAGTTTGGAGAAAGGTTGCATTAGCAAGGGGAAACGTATAGGGCATTGTTTTTAGTTTGTTGGAGTGATTTATATTCATTTTCATGAGTACATGCTTGATGAAAATTATATTGAGGTTGCTCGGATGATGTTTATAATAACTACATCGATTTTATGTTTCAATTACTTTTTTTACGACAAAGTTGATGATCTTTTTGCATCATATTTAAAGTCAAATAAATTTACAGCAAGCTATTTGTGATTATTTTAATAGAGTAAAAGGGTTGCATGCCATATGTTTGTTGATATTTCTGGTTGAGTTCAAAACCCAATTTACATTTCACTTAAGCTTTATTTACTATTAAAAACAAAAAGATCAATTTTATTTGAGCCAACAATTAGTATCATAGCTAAGGGGTTTTCAATTTGTATCAAAGATTGCTAATCATAAAATTGTATTGACTGATTTAGTAAAACGAAAAGTTTAAATAGAGCCTACCTCAAAACTTTCACTAGAAGAGGTTGTTTTGATGCCCAAATATCCTCAAATTAATCATCTCGATATGAAGATACATGGACATGAGAAAAAAATGGATTTCAAGTTTTGGAAATAGTGTATTTTGGAACGCATTTTTGGACTGTCAATTTTCAAGATTTTCAAGTTTTCATATATCTGTTGATCTACACTATTTTTGAAGCTATATAGTTTATAAATAAGGATGAAAATATATTTTTAGGCTATCACAAAGATTTTCAGTATGAAAACCATGTTTCTCTACACTATTTAAAGGTAGGCTTTAATTTGATTGTGTAGAGCATCGGCTTTTAGTAAATATTGATCAGCTTGAGGGCTATAATTTCCTACTTTGGAAGAGTAAAATATACCAAGGTCATGGTCTGTTGGATCTAGCCCCCTCAGACGTTGCCTTAGAAGAGCCCCTTTTTAAAAGGAAGCTAGATAAAAGGCAATGTTGAATGGGAAAACTAAGAAGGGTTAGGCTTATTGAAATCGTTGCAACTAGTCTGAGAATAACTTGCCATAGTCTCGACTCATCGAAAAGCATGGCCACGATTTCAAAGCTTCACTTGCTTCCTTCACTTTCTTTAAGAGCTCAAATCAAAAAGTGAGATAAAAGTGAAAAATTAGGAGAAGATGGTGCAATTAAAAGGGTTAACTTTTTTTATACAAGTAGGAGGGGTAAAAATTCCTCATTTCCCCCCAGAATTCCTCATAACCCACTTATTCCTATCTTGTGCGGAAGCTCTAAACTCAATGGGTTGATTTTTTGTAAATAAAATAACAGAAAAAAGACCGACAAAAACAAGCAACAAGCAAGAAAATAAAGCAGGAAAAAAATAGCAAAAAAAAGATAACACTAGAATTTATGTAGTTTATCATCAATGTGACTAAATTACTTAAGAGAACTAGATTCCCAATCTCCCATCAAACCTTCTTCTCTGCAATTTTCTCGCTCTATAAAACCCTCAAAAGTTTCCCTCTAATTTTCTAGGACTTTTCTCTCGACAAAATCCATTTAAATAGAAAATAGGAAACCCACTAAAAGAAGTCTATGCAAGACCTCTCTTTCCTTCCTTTTAAGAAATTTAACTTTTATTCTTATCTACTTATAGACCCCATGTCTATCCTAACCTACATGGACTTACCCACATATCCTAAATAATAGGTACTACCCAATTAAATAGGAAACTTAAAAGATAAGATAACTAATCTCAACAAATCTCCACCTTGGCTTGAATTTTAAAAGAGATTCTCATCAACTGTCTTCTCAACACGTGCCCCCATAGGCGTTTACCTTGGCAACATATTAATCAAGTCCAAGCATAGCTTGAACTTCTATAATAGAACCGACTTTATCAACAGATCTGCAGCATTCTTCTTGGTGCCTATCTTCAGTAGCAAGATAACACCTTCAATTATTATGTCACAATGGTACCTGACATTAATATGTTTCATTCTTGCATGATATATTTGGTTCTTCATCAAATGTATTGCACTCTGACTATCACAATAAATAATAATCCCTTCATGTCGTAACTCCAATTCACTTACAAGCCCTTCAAGCAAGAATGATGAAGAAATTTGTTGGGTAAAAGATGAGGAATTCCTAAAGTTATCCATTGGATGCTAACATGGTGAACATGTGATTTTGATATCAATGTGGAGATTTTTAGATATAGTGATATCGAAAGTCACTCACATAAGAAAATCTCATATTATGTGGGATTGAAATTGATATTGACAAGTTTCCTAAAGGAAATAGAAATCCAAAAGGATTAAGACTCTTAAGTATATCTCTTGGTTTTTTATATATATGTAATATCTATAGGACGTTTCCTATTCAGTGTGGATTCCTGACTTTATATATAGATATATATATAGTTGGGACGAAAAAGCAGAGAATTTGTGTGCCCTAGTTGAGTCAGCATATGGAAACGATGGCTTCCTCTAGAGAGAGAGTGGGTAGGGTGTCTTATGCGTGAGATGTAAGGTCTCCCTTAGAAAGAATAGAGCTTCTTATAGAGAGAACATTACAATGGTACCTCTTGTGGACTCCTCAAGATTAAGAAGCAGGTTTCTTGTAGAGAAGCAGTTCCCATAGAGATTTTGGGTGGTTTCCCCTTTTAGTTGAAAGAAAATCAGTTTTTTGGTGTTATTGGTAATGGTTGCCAGAAATAAAGAGAAAGAAAAACGCCATGTGATGTCAAAAACGACATGTGATGTCGATCGAGATAATGGTTTAATTTGCTTGACTGAGTTTGTTCGGGGGTTAGAGAGATAACTCTATGTCCCAAAATCTATGATATAACTTTCATCGGTAAAGTGGATTTCAGTTTGTCGTGCTCTTTAATGTTGCCCTTCTGAGGTGAGTCACGTAAATCTTTGTATTTTTATGGTATGTGTTTCTTGCTTTATTTCTTGTACTTTATTTGCCAAAAATCAACCCATCTGGTTTAGATCTTTTGCGCACAACAATTCCGACCAAATCCTTCTCTCAAATGAGGACCTTATGGAAAAGTGGAAGGGCAAAGAAGTAAAAAGGAGACATTCAAATGACCAGTCTCGGCCCCATTAAAGCTCTCAAAGTCCTCAAACAAGACTGACCCTTAAAAAATATGAAAGGTATTTTCATTCAAACTCACTTTTGAGCACTCAAATAGCATCCAAACATAACAAATCTGGGCCATTGAGAAGCTTAGACCTAGATTAGTCAGGGTGGACCATTTCCAAACCGAGCCTAGCACCTGGAATGGGGCTGCCAAGCTCCGAAAGGTGGAGGCAAACCCCATTTTCCTCTCATCTCTCACTCTCTCTCTCTCTCCACCCTCTTTCCACCCACCAGCGACCAGGTCGTCAATGCACCTCTCTCCCTTTCACCTCAGTCACCGGTGGCTAGGGCGCCAATACCCCCTCTCTCCCTCTCTTTTCTCCCACTCTTACTCTGTCACCCATTGGCAGCCTAGCTACCAATGCCCCCATATCTCATGCTCTCTCTCGCCCTCGCACCCATCGGGCATAGCCCCAGTGCCTCCTCTTCTGTCTCCTTAATGCAAAATGTGCCCAAAAATTAAATCTGGCCTTTTGTTTTATCTTGAACACCAACACAATCAGCAACAATGGAGAATTTAAAATAGCTATAAATTCAGCCCCAAAGGAGAAAAAACCCTTCTTCTCTGAATAAATTTGACTTTACAAAAATAATCATCCAGTCCCCTTGTTAAAGGGAAAGTTCCACATTAAATACAAGCTAATTAATAATAATAATAAAACCCAAAAATAGACTTTCTCTGTCTATCTCCCCCACGCTAATCTTGTTTTCTCTCTCCCACGATATTCTCTCTAGTCCCATCTCCTTCTCACGGGAATCTCCTCCCATAAAATCTTTCCTTAAAATCTCCCATACAAATCTCATGAAACTTACCCATAAAAATCTCTCTTTTAAATCTTTAACTCCACATCCTTATCTACGCCTCCATACTCACACGTTCTCACCCCATAAAAATAGTAATTAACCCAATTATAACTAAATACCCCTCATGCCTTAGTCCTAAATATTAATCAATAAAATAAAGAAATTACACCCATGCCCCCTATAAAAACAAATAAAAATAAAATTCCCATATGCTATTTGCATCATACTCCCCAGGTTAAAAAAAAATTTCGCCTCGAGTTTTTGTTGTGCCATCATCGATCTCCCTTAGTTGAAGTCCAACATTTCCACGCAAATGTTCAGGCATGAGATTGAACACTCTAAAGAATGAAGAAATTCTCCATCTACCTAACCAATTCCAAGACAAACATCCAAACACATTCAAAGATCTGCACAGGAAAGATAATTGTTGACGAACACATCATGCGCCCAGAATTAGAACCGTCGGTCTTTTCTCTAGGTGATCTTCTGTCTGCACCATTTTTTCGCCAACCTTTAGTGAAAATAAATTTGTACCTCTCCTGTAAACTCTTCCTCAGAATCATCACTTGGATTAATAGTAGAAGAATGAATCCATTACTTGGTCAAGAATGCTTTGGTCATCTCACACCAACTTCAAGTTTTGATAATGACAACGCATCCTCGCTTTGACCCACTTCAACTGAATCTGAATTTCTAATGCGGGAAATATATTCATATAAAGGTGTAAGCACTTACAAGATCTTCCTAAATGAGGTAAATTTGATATTTTAATCGTAGAGGCCAAGACACCAATGAAAATGGATAGGACATTTTCAAAATATTAGGTCGCTTCTTTTGCAAACTCAGTTGGAAGAATGTCAATTGCTAGACATAATATACCCTCACCTCTCATACCCTCATGATAAGAAGTTGTGAAGGGATTGTACCTGAAGAAAGGCTTTTCTATTGACATGGTTTGATTAACACACTCAAACTCATCTGGCACCAGGTCCTCAAGAGCAAATAAAAGTAGTTTAAGAACTTCATGCACTAAAACAAGCTGCCCCAAGTCCTTTCCCACAAGTGCATAAATTAGCCTGGTCTCCTCATTCACGTCCATAAACTGCTGGAGTGAAAGAAGAGCCACACTCTCCTCTTTAGAAGACTTGAGTGGAGTCTCATCATGCAAGGGCAACAATGCCACCTTGCGATCATCCTTCCAAAAGGTATGTTACATTCACCATTATGGATGGCCTTCCGATCAAACTGCCAGGGACGTTCTAGGAGTATGTGGCAAGCATCCATGGGTGCAACATCACATCAAACCTTGTCCTTATAAAAATTACCAATGAAAATTTTAAGTAAGCATCGAGAAGTTATAGGTACCTCAGCCTTGCATTTGAACCATGCGACCTTATAAGGATGTGGATGCTTGCCAGCTTTGAGATTTAGCTTGTCTACCATCTCTTGAGAGACTGTGTTTTCGCTACTCTCTTTGTCGATGATGACGTTGCAAACTTTGCCATTACACGTACACCAGGTGCGAAATATGTTAATCTTAAGCCAATATTCTTCGTGAGGTGTGTGTGGCATTGAGCGAACACATCGAATCAACAAGGCATCTCCCTTATCAGCCACTATCTCATCGATTTGGTCATCAAAATCAACCTCATTTTCAGCAACAATCACTAGGTTTTTCTCCTGGTCTTCCCCTTGTTCAGTGTCATGCTCAGGCTCTACCAAATTGGTGTGGCTATGAACTTCATTCAACGAGCACTCTGCAGCCCGATGACCCACCTCATTGCACCTAAAACACCTCGGACCAACAGCCTCTTAGGCTCAGGTTCATGCTCTGGTACCAGCAGTTGGGCCATCTTTTGCTATGATGATCCCGCTCCGATACCAAAGCACGAATGTGGCCTCCTAGTCCTTGATGATCCCGTACCAGGTGTGGTTCGGTGAATGGTTACCATTTTTCTTTGTTGTTCCTCCACCTTTAAAGCGGCTTGATATGCACCCTCTAACCGAGGCATATGATGCAATGCAAGTTCATCTTGGATCGAACTCCGCAGCCCCAAAACATAATGCGCCACCTTTTGATCATCGGTTTCCGCTAACCATTACGCAGCGCTAAACAGTGATACTCCTCTGTATACTTCCGAATAGATTGTACCATGATGCAACCTATGAAACTGTTGATACAATGTTTGTGAATAGCTCGGCGGGAGAAATTGCTCACCCATCCTTGCTTTCATCTTGGCCTATGAACTGATCTTTTCTCTGCCTTTTCGAACTCGTGCTTCTTAAACTTGATCCCACCATACTGATGCGAGTCCCATAAGTTTAAGAGCCACAAGTTTAACTTTCTTTGGATCGGACAATTCTTTCCAATCAAAGAAGCACTCAACCGTGCTCAACCAATCCAAAAACTCTTTAGGGGAAAGATTTCCATAAAATTCAGGGAGATCAATTTTAATACCTAACTGACTCCCTACACTCATACCTCTGTGCATCTCGAGGTCAATCACGCGGTTCCTCCCTATCCCTAGCCCTACGCCAATCATATTGGACTTGGGGTGGTCGGCTACCCGACTCTTCATCAAATTCACGCTCTTGTCGCCGTCGTTGTGCATCAAGCAAATTTGGATGATCGAACACATAATCAGGATGCTCCATCCCAGATTCAAGCCCCGCTTCATGCCCATCTCCATCAAGACCCTCACGATTTGGATCCATCAACATGGGAACCTCTTCGTTTGAGACATCTTGTTGTCGATCTCTCTCCTGCAGAAACTGGGCAACCATCTTTGTAAAGTTGTCGATCCTTCCGTATAAGGCAATAGACCCACGGCTACCACAACCTGCACAACCACTCATCGTGGTCGCCAACTGTTGCTCTGATACCACTTGATGCAAAAAGGGGCCCAAAAATTAAGTATGGCCTTCTTTTGATCTTGAACAACAACACAATCAGTAACAATTGAGAATTTAAAGTGGCTATAAATTCAGCCCCAAAGGAGAAGAAACACTTCTTCTTTGAATAAAATTGTCTCTGCAAAAATAACCAACCAGTCTAAAGGGAAAGTTCCACCTTAAATACAAGTCAATTAAAAATAATAATAATAATAATAATAATAATACTTGCAAATAGACTCTCTCTCTCCCCCACGTTAATCTCTTTTTTTTTCCCACGATTTTCTCTCTCTAGTCCTATTTCCTTCTCACGTGAATTTCTCCCCATAAAATCTTTCCTCTAGTCCCATTTCCTTCTCACGTGAATCTCCCCCCATAAAATCTTTCCTTAAAATCTTTCACAAAATTCTCATGAAAATCTCCCATAAAAATCTCTCTTTTAAATCTTTAACTCGCCATCCTTAGCCCTCATGTCTTAGTCCTAACTATTAACCAATAAACTAAAAAAGGGATTTACAATGAGACCATTTACCTTTGATGCAAGGTGGTCACAATTCCTTACAACCATTTGATGTGAAATTTGATAACTTGGATGTGTCAAAAAGTTCGAGAAAATTTGTTTTGAAGTTTGAGCTTGGTCAATGGAATAATTACAATCGCTCAATTTCACATCCAATGGTCAAAATTAATGTGACCACCTTGTATCAAAGGTAAATGATCACATTCTATACTTTCCCAATAAAAAATTACACCCATACCCCCTAAAAAATAAATTAAAATAAAATTCCCAGATGTGATCTGCATCACTCCATCTCTCTCTTCTCTCTACACCTTAACCGCTAGTACCCTCATTTCTCTAATATCTCTCAACTAGCTCATATCTCTGAATTCTCTATTATATCTCATCTCTCAATTATCTCTTATTTCTCAAGCTCCATTTATCTCACTACCCGCTCATATCAGTTACACTCTACATACATCCCAAATCACCATGGTGGACGTGACTATGAAGCCATGGGTAAAAGAGCCAAAAAAAAAAAAAAAAAAGTTAGTGACACCCTCTTGAACAACCCCCTTGACCTCACGAGCACGTGTGCAGCTCATGTGTCACATACGGATAGGTATGTCCAACTATGAGATGATTTTAAAGCGACGAAGAGATGGACTCGAGCACCTACGTCACCGCGGTTTGAGTTCGTGGGATAATCCCAGGCTATTATCCTCTTAAATCAATGAATGAAAGTTCTCTAACTATCTAGCAGCGTGGTTTGAATTTGGCCCCCTCTAAACTTAACACCTCACCTTTTATCTCATTGAAAAACTGCTAATGAAATACAAATATAATGTACTTCTCTTTGATGTACTTCTTATGGATAAATGGCTCTAGTTTTGGGGGTAGAATAATAGGAGAAATAAGTAAGAGAGAAGAGAAAGAAGAGAGTAAGAAGTAGAACTTGATGAGGAATTATTTTAGAAGTGGTAAGAAGAAGATGATGAAGAAGCAAAGAAAAAAAAAGTGAAGAGATGACCCAAAGAAAATTGTGCAGCCTCCCAGTGTAACTTCTCCTAAGAAGTATTACAGGATACAAGGAAACGCACCAGGCTAGAAGCCTTGGTACTCTGACGATTTGGAAAGTGGAGTTACAGAACTGAGCCTATAACTATGTCACTAAACCAAAGAGCCCCCTAAATATGATTAAGGGAGAAAAGAAAATGAGAGAGAGAGAGAGAGAGAAAGAAAGAGATGATGCCTCTCACAACCCGAGCACTGTGTAACTTGGTGGTTAGAGTAACAAAATGGTTAGAACTCTAAAGAAAGCTAACCCAAGATGACCCCAACCCGAGTGACCGAGTGTATAATATCTCTTATGACCCGACTTCACTGCACAAGCTAATGGTTAGAGTAGCAATCCAAGAGTTAGAACGCTAGGGTACTATCTTAGGAGGATCCTAAATCTAGTGCTCAAGGATGAGAGAAGAGATGAATAAGAAATGAATGAAGAAGTAATGAAAATAAGAGATGAGAGATGAAGAAAGAATGATAAAACAAAATGAAATGGTGTGAAAATAAATGAATAAGAAGTGAGTGTGTGAGAGATAAGAGAATGATAGAATGATTGAGAGAGAGTAGATGAAGATGGATGAGTTTAGAGATAATGGAGTAAGAGAGTGGGAGAGAAGAATTAACAAAATGGGGATAGAGAGTGGAGGAAATGAGAGAGTAGGGAGGAAAGCGATGGACCCGCCTATGGCACGGGTCCATCAACTAATGGGGGAGAGAGAGAGAGATGGAGACGATGAGAGAATATAGAGGGGAGAGATGGACCCACCTATGACACGAGTTTGTCAACTAATGGGGGAGTGAGAGAGAGACGATAAAAAGAGAGAGGGAGAGCTGAACCGGGCCAAGGCGCAAGTCCATGTGTCTAGGAGGAGAGGGGCGAGAGAAAATACGAGAGAAATAGGTAGAGGGGAGAGCCAGGCTCACCCTAGCGCGGCTCTGAGTTTAGATAAGAGAGAGAAATAAGGAGTCAAAGAGAGTGAAAGAGAGGGGACAAGAAAGAGCTCAGACCTGACCTGGGTCGGAGAGAGAGAGAGAGAAAGGGAGGGAGTAGGTACTCGAACCCGTCCTGGGTTCGAGAGAGAGAGAGAAAGAGAGTGAGAGAGAGACAGAGAGAAAGAAGATAGGGATAGAAAGAAGAAGATAGAGAAAGAGAAAGAAGAGAGAGATGAAGAGAAAGAAGAGAGATGAAGAGAAGAAGAGAAAGAAGAGAGAAAGAGAGATGAGAGATAATGGACCTAGAACGAGCTTGAGCTTAGGTGTGCATTCATCGGTCCCTTTGCACGCACATGCGAGAGAAGTATTGGTCTTGGTGGGTCATGGTTAGGGCCTAAGGCCTAGGTGTATGGCTTAGGTGGGTTAGGTTGAGGTATGGTGTATAAGAACTACTATGTATGGTATAGGGTGAGATGTAGGGTAACTAAGATGTGTGGGATAGGCTAAGGTGTGTTAGGTTCAGCATGATAGGAATTGGATTTTAAAACAAAGTTTTGTCCTGATCATATCAAAACTTTTCAGAATGCGACGAAACTTTATAAGTGCCTTTAGGGCATCCAAAACTACCCTCTCATATAATTTGAGGCCATTCTGACACTTCTTCAAATGTTGTCCAATTTTAGGCTTATGGCTACATTGTTACGGTGGTATGGTGGCGTCTTAGGCATCGATGGGACCAGGTTACTACCGGCTCCCTCCTTATTCGCTTCGAGGATACAAGTACGTCAAAAATGTCGATGACAATAGTTTCTCTCTCTAAAATTGTAAGATATATTCTCTCCCTAAAACTTAAAATTTGAGATAGTGTTTCTATCTAAAATTTTGAAGATAGTTTCTCTCACTAAAAATGTTTAAGTACTTTTTCTATCTAAAACTTAAAATTTCAAATAATTTCTCCCTCTAAAAAATTTGAGTACTTTATCTCTCTAAAATTTGATATAGTTTGTCTCTATAACGTTTTAAGATACTTTTCTATCTAAAACTTAAAATATGACATAGTTTCTCTTTCGAAAACTTAAAATTTGAGATAGTTTCTTTTTCTAAAATTTTTGAGATAATTTCTCTCTAAAATGTTTTAGTACATTCTCTCTCTAAAACTTAAACTTTTATATAGTTTCTCTCTCAAAAAATTTTCAAGTACTCTCTTTATAAAACTTAAAATGTGTGATAGTTTCTCTCTAAAAAATTTGATAAGTTTCCCTCTCTAAAAAATTTCAAGAGCTTTCCTTTTCTAAAACTTAAAATTTGATATAATTTTTCTCTCTGAAGTTTTTAGATAGTTTTTTTCTAAAAAAAATTTAGATACTTCTCTCTCGAAAATTTGATATAGTTTCTCACTCTAAAAATTTTAAGATTTTCTCGTCCAAATTTAAATTTTGAAATAGATTTTTCTATAAAATTTTGAGATAATTTCTCTTTAAAAAATTTCGATAGTTTTCTTCTCTAAAATTAGAAAGAGTTTCTCTCTCTAAAATTCCAAGATACTTTCTCTCTCTAAAATGTAAAATTCGAGATAGTATCTCTCTTCAATTCTTGGTGTTGTTTCTTGTGAAATTAATTATAATTTATAAATAGGTGCAGTTGGCATACAGACGCCTCTGTAGGTGTAGAGGTACGATGCCCTTCAAATTTTATCCTTGTATATAAATTTGATGTAAAATGTTATTACAATTATCTCAAAATCTATTTTTATGTCTAATTATAAAATTTTAAATTTCAAAAATGGTTAAAATCTTGAAACATATGAAAATCTTGAAAATTGACGGTGTAGATAATATGTTGTAAAATACATCATTTTTTAGACTTACAATTTTTTTATTTTTCATAGTCATACTTCTCGATGTCGAGATGATCAATCAAAGGGTTTTTCAACAATAAAACTACCTTTTTCGATAGATTTTTTATGGGCATCCGTCGTTTTACATTATAAGGTAGTATCCTTATATAAACTTTTTCCTGTATAAATTGGATGTCTCTATAACAAAGAAATCTAGCTGAAAATCAATTACGGAGGGTAAAGACAATAATATAGATTTCATTATTTTTAGGTTGAAATGAAAAAACCAATTATAACCAAAAATACATTTCATTCGCAATTTTCGATATAAACATAGGAAATGTGTCATTTCCACTTAAATACATTTCTAATAATGTATTTCAAATATCCAAAGAGCCCCTTAATATTTTTGTAACTTGACTTGAAATGCTTTTTGAAGTTTATTATTGTACTTTCCCAAAACAAAATAATGGGATCTTTGACATGACTCCTAAGCTATCTAAGCCACAAGCTACCCACTCTTAGCTCCACAATCAATTGCACCCACATGTCTGCTTTTCGTTACCCTACGAAATAGCACCTCCTTTAAGTATGAACAGACATCCTCACTCGTACTCGTCTTGGTCACGTGCACAATACAACGGATTGGGCAACTAGCCGCTTGCCGGTCTTTGCCTGATTTTATTAGTCCGACCGATTCGGAGTACATAGGTTAATGAGTGCCTCATTTATTTTTTCTCAAAAATGTAATTTTTGTAAAATAATTTAATAAATTTTCAAAAAAAATTATAAATATGGTAAGTTTACATGTATTTTTTTTATATTGTCACATAAAAAAAAGTAAAAAATTAAATATTATAAGCATAATTAGGTTTCGGAAAAAACGATTAGACACTTAAAGCAATACTTTTTAATGATCAATATATAAAAAATATATATTATAGGGTTTTATTAGGGTGTATACCTTTAAAGTCCTCAATATTTTTGGACACTTAGATACCATTAACCTATAGTGTAGTAACTTTTTTTTTAAGAGTATTTTAAGCAATTAGTCAACGGTAAAATAAGAAGTTTTAATAGAAACAAAATCATTTATTGACAATAGTAAATAATGACATCACCACATGGTGTGTGACTTATCTTCAAGATGTACTAATTGTTTTTTAACTACTAATAGAATGTCACTATTTTGTTATAAGAATATCTATTTTACCTTTCTAAATGACTAAAAATGGCTATACTATAAAAATTTCATATTACAAATCATATTTAAGTGTCTAAAAATGCTGAGGACTTTAAGGGTATACACCACAAGTGGTGTAGCCTAACAAAACCCTATATTATATATAACATGTAATCACTATATATTATATTAATAAAATAATTTGTAATTGTTCAATTAAATATGTAGGTAAAATATAAAATTGTTCGTCTCTTTGTGATAATTTTGATAAATTTCCATCTCTCGCTCTCTCTCATATATGTGTCTGTGTGCATGTCTATGTGCCCCTCGAGGGTTGATGGTATAGGTATTAGATTGAAGATCAAATCAAATGAACAACAAATAAATTTTATATACCCTGAATGGAGGGGACCTACGAGCTTGGCACCCTGTCGGGTCTGACTAGCTCTGGTGCATCTGAGTATACTTACCCAAAGCAGCAAACTCTACCGTTAACAAATAAAACATTTGTAAGACTATATAAAGTTTTAAGTAGAGAAATAGAAGAACGAAAATTGTTTAATGCAGGCTGATCCGCATTTCAACAATTTGCGGTCCTGAGGTGAAAGGCATATATCTTAAAGATGGATGCAAATAGGTAGTCCATCTAAAAACAAGTGTAACTAACGGTCTAGATGTTTCTTAATATAATTATTATTTTTAGTTTTCAAACTATTTTTTTCATATTCATGATCTTCATAAAAAATTAGGATCAAATTATATTTAAAAAATATATTTATTGCCAAGCCCACATTTCTACAAAACGTAGACTGGCAACATAGAAACCATGTCCATAAAAGAATAGGGAAAAAAAAAAAAAAACGAGAGAAATATATAAAAATAGGTTATAAGGCCAACTTTGCAGACTCTGCACTGTGGCAATGCACTTTTCGGTTGATTTTTAAAACAAATCGACAATTAGTGCGCTAATCCCCCAATTAGTGTACTGAAAAAAAAAACTCCTGCATACATGACTTTTGGAATCGGGCAAGATCGAGATCGGCCAGTGACCGATCCCCAATTAGTCAACCGATTTTTTAAAAATCGATCGATCTTTTAGACATTGTGCACAATAATCATCACTATAGTCTCATAATTTCATATTGTCTCCTAAATAGGTCATTGAGTAGCTATTCTTTGGATACACCTTTGTATTATTTGCATGTCCAAGCCGATATCCTTAAATTTTTGGTATTACATAAAGCACTCCTATAAAAAACCATAGAAACTTTCACATGTACCACATGATCACCAATACATTAGCATGCTTTGTAACCAATACTCCAAATTACACTAACATTTAACACTAGTTAATGAAACACCTATTATATCTTAGACCTGTTGCATCTCGTAGGGAATGGAAAAATCTTTCACATCTTCCAAATTTCACTTCAATCCAGTAGACTGTTTTTGCTTACGGTGTAGGACTCAACACGTGTAGCATATAAGCCCAGATGTACCCTACCTTCAATCATACATCGCGTACGGCCAAGATGTAATTCACACTTACGACATTACCGTATACGGGACAAGATCTGCCATGTCCGTGTTACAATTTGTACACTATCCATGGCGAGACAAATTCAATTCCGTTTAGGTAAGTAGCATTTTATAAGGGAAGATTGTTTCCATCGGGTTGGACCGCATTTCTACATATGCGGTCAAAAAAGTGTAAAATATCCATCTTAAAAATAGAAAGTGTAAAATATCCAAGATAGGTGCAAGTAGGTGTTTCATTTAAAAACAATGGAAACTAATGATCCAAATGTTTTTTTTACTAAAAAAAATTTAAAAAAATTATGTATTTTTTCATAGTCATGATCTCTATGTTAGAGATTGCATGTCCTTAAAATTAAGTCTTAAAATCCATCTCAAAAATAAATTTACTAGGAGGCCTGTATTTCCACATATACAGGCTTGGCCACATAAAAACCGGGTCCTTTTATAATTGTACTCAACAAATTTTGGATATTTATATACCATTACTTTTTAATACAATATATTTTTAGTAAAAGTATTTTTCGTCGTTAGAAAGGGTATAACATCATCTATATGAGGTGTGACATCACTACTTGTGCGCTCCATATGGGTGATGTCACACCCATCCTAAAGACAAAAAATACCATTACTAAAAAAAAGCTCCATGTATAAAACAATGGTATATAAATGTTCAAAATTTGTTGAGTAAAATTATAAAATATTCTATAGTGTGAGTACCCTAACAAAACCCAATTCTAAATAGTAAAACTTGCCTCACACGAAATAATTTTGAAAAATAGTTTAATAGAGCTACAATGCTATCAAAATAAATAAAGCACCACTTTTTAACTCATTTAAAAATTGCAATTGAAGCATTAGAAAATCTGTACATCGATCATCTTGGCTTGAATATTATGGTTGTGAAAAATAAAAAATAAAGGATATCAACCTCTAAAAATATGGCTATTGTGACAAATTATCTAGACCGTCTATTTTGCCATAAAAATAAGTATTCATAGATCCGCAAGATCTGTACCATTTTTTTAGTTTCAAATTTCAGTGTTGAAAATTGACTTTAGAGTCATCATGGAGATTTTTGTTCCCAATTAATTGGAAAAATACTAAAATGATGATGATGATGATGATGGAGATTCCTGTTGCAGAAAGTCCATAGAGTGATTTTCAATCATTGATCGAAACCTTGAGATCTAAGTCCTTTGCCTATAAAACCCCCACTCAAGTCATTCAGAAAACTCAAGCTTCAAAAAACAAAAATTTATTCAATATTTGAGAGATAAGAAAGTTTAGGAGGAACAAAATTTGGAGAAGGCTAGGAGAAATATTGGGTATGTGCAGCCATTAAAGGTTTTATGAGTACTTGTAAACGCATTATATAGTGGAACATAAACTTAGTGGGAGTGTGGTCCCGTGTGGACTATACTAAGCAAACAATGTTTGTTAATATTATATTGTTGTGCTTAATATGTTAGATCAGTGTGGCTAGAAAAAACTCATGTTACCTAGGCATAGAAAAACATAACAATAAGAGTTAGATAGGCCATCCCTTGATGAGATTAGAAGAGTGAGTTGATGGATTGTGTGACCCTTGTGTGTGATGGAGGCCTCAAAGACGGGGCTAAAACCTCATTCGCCTACCACCACACGACATGCACATTGATAGCCATTTTCGAGAAAGTGAACCACATTTCTGGATGAAGCGTGCGCATGTGCGAGAGATAACCCATGTGCACCATTGAATGAAAAGCTTATGCATAAAATAAGAAAGAATATTTGAATTAATTGATGGGAAATAGTTTAGAAAGTGGGAAATAATGGTTCTAGCACCTTCCATATGATATTGATGATCTATCTACGGAATGGACGGCTCATATCCCTCACGTTATAAGTCACCCAAAATCAATGGTGGATATTCAATCTTACGGGAAAAGATAAACCAAGGAAAACCCTAATTCTATTCGAGCACTATAAAAAGGGGTATATCCTACCCAAATTTCTACACTTTGAAACTTTCCATCCCTCTCTCACATTCAACTAGGGGGTACGCCCCACTCTAGAAACTCTCTCTCTCATCTTGGAAACTTCTTTCTCTCTCTCCTGAAAGCCTAAGGGGCATACCCCACTCTCTCCATCTTTGGATCTCTCTCTCCTACATTGTAAAAAAAGGCTAAGGGCTTATGCTTTGGAGGGTTGATATCTCTCAAACTAGGTTATCAAGAGGGTTCACTTAAGGTTTGAGCTTTGTGATCAAAATGATTCATGTTCCATTGGTATGTCTTGTCCTAAACTTGCTTTTTCAGTTGCGATTGAAGATTGACAATTAGATTTCGTACCACGGGAAGGTGTTAAATCGGTGCGGGGTGTAAGAAGATGGTTGAGATAATTTCCGACACCGGTTTTTATTTCTTGTTTATTTATTTATTGTCTTCTTTATTTCCAAGCATAGGTTGTGACTTTTCTTTATTAATGAAAAGTGAGGTTTTGAATAGCTTCAAGTACTTGAGATGTTATTGTATTATTTTCATTTCTTTTCTTTTATTTGAAGTTATTGTAAAATAATTATTTGTAAGTGATCTACGTCGTGAAGAAAAAAAAGAATTGAATATATATATATATATATATATATATATATATATATATATATATATCAGCAATGATTTCATGCAACCGTTGTATAGTAATATGATGCAACATCTTTTAAAAACCATTTTATGGCCATTTGTTTCATCCAAATTTTGAAATATACACTTATTTCATTCTAATGAACAATAACAAAAAAAGAAAAACTTGAAAACACAATTTAGAAAGTATTTTTTTAGCCCAATTAACATAGGCGATTCATTTTGGTGAGATGCTTAAATCTAGGCCTTGAAAGGATTTTTTCATTTCCAATTTTTTTGAATTGCTTTATTATCATTAGATGAACAATGTTAAAAAAGGAAAAATGATTTTGAGTTTATAAAGGCTAAGATCTTGAAATTCACAAAATAAATGGTCTATTAACACCCCGTTTCCCTCAGCCAAAGCCCTAGTTACTAATTTTTTAACTTGATCTACGGAAAAGTAAGGCGCTTTCATTGGAGGTTGTATTATTTTGGTTCGATCCTGTTTAGCTAATTTTCTTATCTTCCTAATGTCTTTGCTTGTGATGCCTGCTTCAGTTTGCAAAAAAATCGAAAGGCTGATGAGAAACGTTTTATGGGGTAATGTTGACAGTAGACAAAAATACCATTTGGTAAGCTGTAAAAAAAATATGTGAGCCCAAGGTAGAGGAAGGCCTAGGGATAAGGAAAGTAAAATTGGTGAATCGGGCGCTTATGGCAAAGTGGTGGTGGAGAATTCTTCGTTGTGATGATCAAATATGAAAATCGGTTGTGAGAAAGAAATATGGGGTCACCAGAGATTCCATAATGTCCTTTTCTTCTAACAGAAGAAATCCATTATCAGATTTTTGGAAAGGAATATTGAGGGTGTCAAGAAATAGTATCAAGAAATGGGAAATGGGTACTGGGAATGTTGAGACTATTTGCTTATGGCATCATTAGTGGCTTGGTAGCAGTTCTCTGAATTTCATATTCACGCAGATGTATTCAAGGATGGTCAATCAAGCAGCCATGATCATGGAGTGTTATTCTATATTGAATAAAACTCATGTGTGGCATCAGCCTTTTCTTCATGCGAGGATCCCGTATAGAGTGGGAGAATAACCAAAATTAACAGTGGTTGATGCATTGAGGTGAAAAGTTTATATAGAGTCAGGCTCTAAACAATCAAATTAGAGCCTACAGTCAAAACTTTTACTTGAAGAGATTGTTTTCAAATCCCAAACATAATCAAATTGATCATCTCGACATCAAGATGTATGGACATGAGAAAAAAATGGATTTCAAGTTTTGAAAATAGTATCTTGTAATGTATGTTTGGACCATCAAATTTTTAAGATTTTCAAGTTTTTACATATCTGCTCAATCTACACTATTTTTTTAACTTTAAATTTTATAATTAAAGATGAAAATATAATTTAAGGATATCACAAAACTTGCCATTATTAAAACTATATTTCTCAATACTATTTGAAGGTGGGCTCTAATTTGATTGTTTAGAGCCTCGGCTCTATACAAACCGCACCCATTATATATTGGGTATGAATTGTGTAAGGTGTCGACATTGAACAATCCAATTAAGGCCCACCTTTAAAACTTGTTGAAAAATGTAATTTAGGCCTCAAAAGTTCCAATAATGACCAAACAATCTATTTCACATCTAAGTATGAAATTCAAAGCTCAAAAACAGTAAGATTGAGTGAAAATCTTGAGAATGGATAATCTAGATAATGTATTAGAAGATATAACATTTTTAAGACTTTAAAAAAAAAAAATACATTTATACATCTCGAGATGATCAATTACAAGGTTTTTCAGCATATTTTAATTTTCCTTTTATCCCCGGGGTTGTGTTATTTTTTTTTGTACAACTTTTCGGTAAACCCACTTTTTAAGTTCTTATGAGAGAGAGAGATTTTGTACTAACCCAATAGAGAGAGAACCATTTGTGTGGGTCGCCCTTCTATGGGGGATAGATTAACATTCCATACATTATTCTTGTTTTATAATCATAGGGACTACCTGATATTCGATTTGGTATTGCATCTACGTGTTGTTGAAGCTTAAAAGGTGCTTAGATTGGGAAAATTTGAATTTTATTTTTTATTTTTATTTAAAAATATTTTTAATATGAAATTTAGGCCATACCTTCATTTTTTATAAGTAGAATTGAAATAAAAATAAATAAATCTATTTTGAATTAGAAAAACTGATCAAAATAAATTTAGGGGTATTTTGACTATTAAAATATCTTTGAATCATTTTTTATTTAGGGAAAAAGTTTATATAAGGTGGGCATCTTAAAATATAGAATTAAGGTACACCTCAAAAATCCCTCGAAAAAGGATGTTTTGATGTTGAAAGTATATTTAATTGATCATCTCGACAACGAGATATATAGATATAGAGAAAAAAAGAGAATTCATATCCTAAAAATAGTATATCTTGCAAGACATTATCTAGACCATCTATTTTCAAGATTTGAACCATTTTTTAGTTTAAAATTTTATAATTAGAGATAAAAATAAAATTTCATACAATTCTAAGAATTTTCAACGCCAAGATTGCATCTTCTGATAAAGTTTGGAGATGTGCCTTACTTTGACTGTTTAAGTTTGCAACCTCTTGCAAACCGCATCCTTTATTTAGTTATATTTATAAAGATACATCTTCACCCTAAAATTTAGATAAATATTTGATTTAAATAAAAAAAGTACATGATTAATTTTTAGCCATTGGATATACGATGGGATACTTTTCTTTATTTAAATATTTACTTCTTTGAAGATATGCAATTATTTTATAGAAGGGTGAGGTTTGTATAAGGTGTCACCTTATACTATTGAAGTACTGTGCATCTCAAAACTATGCTGAAAATGCAGTTTTGATACCAAAGAGCTTCGTGATGATATGAAAATCTATTGTTGTCCCCAATTGTGAAATTTAAAGTTCTAAAAATAGTGATAATCAAGTAGATCTATAAATACTTGATGGGCCGTTCAGATAATATGCTAGAAGATTAACTATTTTTAAAATTAGAAATCCACTTTTTTTCATGTTTATGAATCTTGAGGTCGGGATGACCAATTTGATGGTTTTCCATCATGAAAACAACCTTCTCTAGTAGGATTTTTAGGTGCACCTTGTTCGTACAGTGTAAGGTTGACACCTTATATGAATTTTTTCCTTTATAGAAATAGCACAATAGATCCGGCCCAACAACACGAACGGGTTAGTTATAAATAAGTAAAACAATTTTTGTTCCAGGGTTATCCAGTAGCGCAGTTTGAATTCGGCCCCCTCTCTAAACTTAATACCTCACCTCAAATCTCATTAAAAAACTGCTAATGAAATCCAAATATAATGTACTCCTCTTTGACGTACTTCTTATGGATAAATGGCTCAAGTTTTGGGACTAGAGTAGCAGCAGAAATAAGTAAGAGAGAAAAGAAATAAGAGAGTAAGAATAAGAACTTGATGAGGACTTATTTTAGAAGTGAGAAGAAGAGCATGATGAAGAATCCAAAGAAAATTGAGCAGCCTTCCGGTGTAACTTCTCCTAAGAGGTATTACAAGATACAAGGAAAAGCTCCAAGCAAGAAGCCTTGGTACTCGAAGGGTTTGGAAAGTAGAGTTATAGGACTGCGCCTATAACTATGTCACTGAACCAATTAGCCCCTTAAATGTGGTAAGGGAGATAAGAAAGTGAGAGAGAGAGAGAGAGAGAGAGAGAGAAATAGATGATGCGTCTCACAATCTAAACAATGTGTGACTCAGTAGTTAGAGTAATAAAAGGGTTAGAACTCTAAAGAAAACTAACTCAAAATGACCCCAACCGGAGTGACAAAATATAAGATAATCAGTATTTTAATGACTCGACTTCACTATACGATTTAATGGTTAAAGTAACAATCCAAGAGTTAGAACCCTAGGGCACCATCTTAAGACGATCCTGAATCGAGTGCTCAAGGATGAGAGAAGAGATGAGTAAGAAAGAGAATGAAAAAGTAATGAAAATAAGTGATGAGAGAAGAAGAAAGAATGATAAAACAAAATGAAATGGTACGAAGATAGATGAATGAGAAGTGTGTGTGTGAGATGAGAGAATGATAGAATGAATGAGAGAGAGTAGATGAAGACATATGAGTTTAGAGAGAATGGAGTAAGAGAGAAGAATCAACAAGATGGGTATAGAGAGAGTGGAGGAAATGAGAGAGTAGAGAGGAAAGAGATGGAGCCGCCTATGGCACGGGTCCATCAACTAATGGGGGGGGAGAGGGGGAGAGAGAGACGATGAGAGAATAGAGAGGGGAGAGATGGACCCAAGTATGGTACGGATCCGTCAACTAATGGGGGAGTGAGAGAGACGATGAGAGAGAGAGATATTATAGGGTTTTGAAGCAATATATAATAAATACATATTATAGGGTTTTGTTAGGCTGCACCATTTGGTAGTGTATACCCTTAAAGTCCTCAACATTTTTGGATACTTAGATACCGTTATCCTATTACATGTTTGTTTAGGGGTATTTTAAACAATTAGTCAATAGGAAAATAAAAAATTTTAATAGAAACAAAAGCATTTATTAATAATAATAGACAATGACATCACCACATTGTGTGTGACATACCCTCAAGATGCACTAATGGTTTTTTAACTATTAATAGAATGTCACTATTTTCTTATAAAAATATCTATTTTACTCTTTTAAATGACTAAAAGTGCCCCTACTTGAAAATTTTGTATTACAATTCGTATTTAAGTATCGAAAAATATTGAAGACTTTAAAGGTATACACCACAAATGATGTAGCCTAACAAAACCCTATATTATATGTAATATGTAATCAATATTTACTATATAATATAAATTACATTAATAAAATAATTTGTGATTGTTCAATTAAAAATGTAGGTAAAATATAAAATTGTTCATCTCTTTGTTATAATTTTGACAAATTTCTATATCTCTCTCTCTCAAATATGTGTCTGTGTGTATGTCTATGTGGCCCTCGAGGGGTGGGTAGTGTAGGTATTAGATTGAAGATCAAATCAAATGAACAATAAATAAATTTTATATCCCCCCAAGTTGATGGGACCTACGGGCTTGGCACCCTGTCGGGCCCGACTAACTCTGGTGCATCTGAGTTTACTTTGCCCAAAGTGGCAAACTCTGCAGTTAACAAATAAAATTTTTTTAAGAATATATAAAGTTTTAAGTAGAAAAAAAGTAGAAGGAAAATTGTTTCATGCCGGCTGGTTCGCATTTCTACAATATGCGGTCCAGAGGTATAAAGCATCCATCTTAAAGATAGATGCAAATAGGCAGTCCATCTAAAAACAAGTGTAACTAACGGCCTAGATGTTTTCTTAATATAATTATTATTTTTAGTTTCAAATTATTATTTTTCATATTCATGATCTCCATAAAAAATTAGGATCAAATTATATTCAAAAAATAGATTTATTGCCAAGCCCACATTTCTACAATATGCGGGCCGGCAGCATAGAAACCGTGTTCATAGAAGAATAGGAAAAAGAAAAAAAAAAAAAAAAAAAGGAGAAATATATAAAAAAATGTTCTAAGGACAGCTTTGCAGACTCTGCACTGTGGCAGTGCACTTATCGGCTAATTTTTAAAATAAATCACCGATTAGTGCACTGAAAAAAAAATCCTATATATATAACCGTTGGGATCGGGCCAAATCGAGATCGACCAGTGACCAATCCCCAATTAATCAACCAATATTTTAAAAATCGATCGATGTTTTAGACACTGTGCACAATAATCATCAGCATATTTTCAGAATTTCATATTGTCTCCCAAATAGGTCATCGAGTGGCTATTATTTGGAGACAACATTGTATTATTTGGATGTCCAAGCCGAGATCATTCACTTTAAGGTGCCAATTTTTGATATTACATAAAGCACTCCTTCAAAACCATAGAAAGTTTCGCATGTACCACAGGCGGAAAAAGTTTATATAAGGATGCTACCATATCATGTAGAATTACGGATGCCCTTAAAAAATCCATCGTAAATTATAGTTTTAGTGTTGAAAAATCTTTTGATTGATCATCTCGATATCGAGATGTATGACTATTAAAAGTAAAAAGAATTTAACTCTTATAAATAATACATTTTACAACATATTATCTACACCGTTCATTTCCAAGATTTTCAAATGTTTATAGATTGATTTTAGCTATTTTTAAAATTTAAAATTTTATAATTAAATATAAAAATAGATTTTGAGATAATCTTAATGACACTTTACATCAAAATTATGTACCATGATAAATTTTGAAAGGCACCTTACCTCTACACCTAGTCCGTATGCCAACTGCACCCACCACATGATCCACCAATACATTAGCATGCTTTGTAACCAATACTCCAAATTACACTAACATTTAACTCTAGTTGATGAACAGCTATTCTATCTTAGACCTGTTGCATCTCGTAGGGAATGGAAAAATCTTTCACATCTTCCAAATTTCACCACAATCCAACATACTGTTTTTGCTTACGGTGTAGACGCAACACGTATAACATATATGCCAAGATGTACCCTACGCTTGCACCATACATCGTGTACGGCAAAGATGTAATGCACACATTACAACATTACCGTATACGGGACAAGATCTGCCATGTCCTTGTTGCAACTTGTACACTATAGATCGCGAGACAAATTCAATTCGGTTTAGGTTAGTAGCATTTTTATAATGGAAGATTGTTTCATGCAGGTTGGACCGCATTTTTACCTATGCGGTCCAAAAAAGGTAAAGCATCCATTTTTAAAAATGGGTGCAAGTAGGTGTTCTATTTAAAAACAATAGAAACTAATGGTCCAAATATTTGTTTATTATAATTATTATTTTCAGTTTTTAAAATTATTTATTTTTTCATATTCATGATCTCCATGTTAGAGATTACATGTCTTTAAAAATTAAGTCTTAAAATCCATCTCAAAAATATATTTTATTGAGAGACTCGCATTTCCACATATGTGGGCTTGGCCTCATGGAAACCGGGTCCTTTTATAATTGTACTCAATAAATTTCGGATATTTATATACCACTGTCAATATTTTTTTAGTAAAAGTATTTTTGGTCATTAGAAGGGGTGTAACATCATCCATATGATGTGTGACATCACTATTTGTGCGCTCCATGTAGGTATGTAAGTATCCAAAATTTGTTTAGTAAAATTATAAAATGTTCTACAGTATGAGCACCCTAACATAACCAAATAATTTTGAAAACTAGTTTGATAGAGCTATAGTCCTATAAAAATAAGTAAAGCCCCCCACTTTATAACTCATTGAAAAATTACAATTGACGAATTAGAAAATTTGAACATCGTTCATCTTGGCTTGAATATTATGGTTGTGAAAAAAAATATTAAAAGATTTCAAGCTCTAAAAATATGGTTTTTGTAACAAATTATCTAGACCGTCCATTTTGCCATAAAAATAAGTGTTCATGGATCCGCAATATCTGCACCATTTTTTTAATTTCAAATTTCAGTGTTGGAAATTGACTTTAGAGCCATCATGGAGATTTTTGTTCCCAATTAATTTAGAAAAGGCTAAAATGATGATGGAGATTTATGTTGCTGGAGGTCCTTAGAGTGAATTTCAATCGTTGATCGAAACTTGAGATCCAAGTCCTTTTCCTATATTACCCCCACTCAAGTCATTCAGAAAACTCAAGCTTCAGAAAACAAAAGTTTACTCAATATTTGAAAAATAAGAGAGTTTAGAAGGGACAACTTTTGGAGAAGAATAGGAGAAATGTTGGGTGTATGTAACCATTAAAGGCCTTATGAGTGCTTATAAATGAATTATATAGAGGAACATAAAATTAGTGGGAATGTGGTCCCTTGTGGACCATACTAAGTAAACAATGTTTGTTAATATTATATTGTGTGTTTAACGTGCTAGATCAGTCTGGTTGGAAAAAACCCATGTTACCTGGACATAGAAAAACATGCCGATAAGGATTAGATGGGTCATCCCTTGATGAGATTAGAAGGATAAGCCGATGGATCGTGTGACCTTTGTGTGCGATGGAGACCTTCAGAGGCAGGGCCAAAACCTCATCTGCATACCATCACACGGCATGCACATTGACAGTCATTTTCGGGAAAGTGAACCACATTTCAGGATGAAGCGTGTGCTTCTGCAAGAGATAACTCATGTGCACCATCGACCAATGGATTACATCAGGCCAAAGTGATCTTGGTTTCGTCTGCAGGGGAGAACCTGAAATTCATAGAATGAGACTACGACCCCTTGCCTATTGGCTAGACTTTTGTGACCCACTAATGATCCTTTGCATTGACTGTGGGTCATAAGTAATACTGGGTCGGTTTGAGAAAGTATGTGTGGTCCGTAGTCCATATTTGAAGTTAGAAAGCCGCAATACACATTTATTCGTAGACTATATAGATCATTTTCCCATCATAGTATTTAATTTTATTTATTTTAATAATATCTGATTTTTGGAATTGTTATTTGTATTTTTCTTAATCTTTGGATATTTTATTTATCAAATTTGGGCTTATAAAAACATAGATATTGATTTTATATTGATTTAAATATTCAAATATGATTTTATGATTTTTAAAAACAAAAATATTATTTTAAATATTGCATGGGAGGCCCAATAAGACTTATGGGCCTACCATACCATATTAGATGGGGCCCATTATGTACCATAAAGGGTGGCATGCCTCACCAAGTTGGCTTTCTAATTTTTGTTGGTCAAGGTCTAAAGCTTGAAGGAAAAGAAAGTGTTGTTTTAGAAAGCTTAAGCCTTGGAGGAAATTTGGAATGAAAAGGTTATGTATAAAATAAAAAATGATAATATTATCATAAATCAATTTTTTATTTGAATTGATTGATGGGAAAATTGTTTAGGAAGTGGGGGATAATCGTTCTAACACCTTCCATATGATATTGATGACCCATCTATGGAATAGATAACGCATATCTCTCACCCTACATGTCACCCAAAATCAATGGTGTATATTCAATATCACATGAAAAAGCAAGCCAAAAAAAACTCTAAAAAACCCTAAATCTATTCAAGCACTATAAAACAAGGGAATACCCTACCCAAATCTATACCTTAAAACTTTCCATCTCTCTCTCTCATCCGACTAGGGGGTACACCCCACTCTAGAATCTCTCTCTCTCTCTCATCTTGGAAACTTCTCTTTCTCCCTCAAGAAAGCTTAAGGAGCACGCCCCACTCTTTTCATCTTTTAGATCTCTCTCTCCCACATTGTAAAAAAATGTTAAGGGTTTAGGCTATGGAGTGTTGCTACCTCTCAAAGTAGGATATCAAGAGGGTTCACTTAGGGTTTGAGCTTTGTGAACAAAAGAGTTCACCTAAATTTCCAAGAAGCTTTTAGATGAAAACCCTTTTGATGTTATAACCTTCAATCCTAACCCTAGACTTGGCTTTTAAAACCCTAGATTTCAACCTTAGCACCCCGTTTCCCTCGGCCAAAGCCCTAGTTACTAACTTTTTAACTTGATTTATGGAAAAGTAAGGTTCTTTCGTTGGAGGTTATATTATTTTGGTTCGATCCTGTTTAGCTAATTTTCTAATCTTCCTAATGTCTTTGCCTGTGATGCTTGCTTCAGTATGCAAAGAAATCGAAAGGCTGACGAGAAACGCTTTATGGGGTAATGTTGATAGTAGACAAAATACCATTTGGTAAACTGGAAAAAAATATGTCAGCCCAAGGTGGAGGGAGGCATAGGGATAAAGAAACTGAAATTGGTGAATCAAGTGCTTTTGGCAGTGGTGGTGGAGAATTCTTCATTGTAAAGATCAAATATGAAAAGCAGCGGCGAGAGAGAAATATGGGGTCACCAGATTTCCATAGTTAGAAGAAATCCACTATCAGATTTTTGGAAAGGAATATTGAGTCAAGAAATGTGAAATGGGTTTTGAGAATGGTGAGACTATTTGCTTATGGCATCATTAGTGGCTTGGTAGCAGTTCTCTGAATTTATTCACGCAGATGTGTTCAAGGATGGTCAATCAAGCAGCAATGATCGTGGAGTGTTATTCTATATTGAATAAAACTCATGTGTGGCATCAGCCTTTTCTTTATGCGAGGATCCCGGATAGAGTGGGGAAAAGTTTATAGCGTTATTACAAGAGCTTGATAGTGTCTATATTGCAAGGGACCTACAGGATGAAGTGATTTGGGAGGTTGAGAATGATGGTTTTTTTTTTGGTTAAGTCGATAATGATAGGCATAGAGAGTTATCTTTTTCTTTGAATGCGTTATGGAAAGCTCTAATTCCCTATAAGGTCTAAGTTTTTTTTGAAAAAAAGACTAATGCAATCTTGTGGGGTAATATATATATATATATATATATATATATATATATATATATATATATATATATATATATATATATATATATATATATATATATATATATATATATATATATATATATATATATATATTTGTTTTTTTTTTTCCATTTTTTTTTTTTTTTCTTTACTTTTGGCAAAGATCACTTACAAGTAGTTTTATTACAATAACTCTTGCTTCAAAGAAAATAAAACTAACAAATCCGTGATCTTAAAAACCTCATAATATAATCAAATACGATTAGAAACAAAAGAGAGTACCGAAAATTACCTCAACCGGGCTTATTACACCTCCACACCGAGTACCCACCATCCAATGGCATGAGATCAATAATCAACCTTCAATCTCAACCTGGAAAGTAAGTTTAGGCCAATTCACACTAATAGAACATGAACCCCTTTAATCACAAACTCAAACCCTAAATGAATTTTCTTGGCAACCTAGTTTGAGAGAAATGAATTCTCTTTTGCTATACCCTAAAAAACGTTAGCCATAAATATATAGTTGAGAGATGGAAGAGAAAAGAACAAATATGAAAGAGTGGGGCGTGCCCCATTTGGGCTTTCATAAGAGAGAAACTTTCTTAAGAGAGAGATAGAAAGATAAGATGTAAAGATTTTTGTGTAGAGACAGTCCATTTTTATAGGCTTTAAATAATATTAAGGTTTCTTAGGGTTTTTCTTGGCTTGCCTCTTTTTGTGAGATTAAATTGGTTTTGGATGACTTGTGAGGTGAGAGATTTAAGCCATCCATTCTATAGATGGGTCATCAACATTATAAAAAGTGGTGGAACTTTTATCCCCTTTTTCTAAACTATTTTCCCATCAATAGAAATAAAATAAAATAATTTCAAATATAATATTGTGTTTTATCCAAAAATACGCACAACCCTTATCAAGCCTTAGAAAATATTCATTCAAATCTTTTTTAACCACTTATCCCACAAAAGATATGAAACTAGGCCTACCACGCCATGAGAATAGGAAGCCCCAAAAATTGGGCATGCCACCCATGTGTGACTTTGTTGCCCCCACCAATTTGGGGCATGTAGGGGCACAATTGGTCCCAAATGCAAATTTTAAATATTTAAAAATCAATAAATGATTTTAGAATTAATTTAAATATTTAAAACATTAAAAATCAATATTTTTGTTTTTATAAATCTAAATTTTATAAATAAAATATCTAAAGATCTAGAAAAATTCAAATAATAATTCTAAAATCATATCATTATAAAATAAATACAACTAAATTCATTAGATGGCATAAAGATCCATATGGTATAGGAATAAATAATGTGGGGCATTTCACCTTCAACTGTAGACTACGGTCCATACTTGCTTTATCAACCGACCCAGTATTTCCCATGACCCACAGTCCATGTAGAGATTCATTAGTGAGTCACCAAAATCTAGTTGATGAGTCAAGGAGTCGTAATCCCAGTTTGTGGATTCCAGGTTTGATGCGACCACAACTCTTATGGCGCATAGAGGTATCTCTCGCACATGCATACGCTTCACCCAAAGTGGCTTGCTTTCCGAAACAGTCTATCAATATGCATGTCATGTGATGGTACATGGACGAAGCTTTGGTCCCGTCTCTAAAGGCCACCACCATACACAAGGGTCACACAGCCCCTCGGTTCACTTATCCGGGGCATACTCCGACCTCATCAAGGGATGACCCATTAGAACCCTTATCAATTTAGACTCCATGCCCAGGTAGCATGGGTTTTTTCCAACCGACTGGTCAAGACCGTAAAGAACAGTCCGGTATCAGCAAACATCGTTTGCTTAGTATGGTCCACGATGGACCACACTCCCATTGAGTTCATGTTTCACTATATTATTTCATTTTACAAGCACTCATAAAGCATTTAATGACCACACTCACCCAACATTTCCATGGGTACTCCTTCAAGAGAAAATGCTAGTATTGGATAACATGCAAAACAAGGGGCAAGTTATGATGAATATTTGTTTGCTTTGCAAAGAGGATAAAGAAAATTGTGATCACCAATTTATGCATTGTCTTTTTACTCGTGCCTTTTGGGAATGGGCATTTGATAAAATGGGCATTCACATGGTGATTTCCAGGAGTCACGGAGAATTGTTATTGCAAATAAATGTTCCCAGCCTACCTAAATGTGGAAGAGTACTTTGAATGATTTTTTGAGCAGCTCTTCTATGTGATATATGGAGGGAGAGAAATGGTAGAACTTTTGATGGAAATAGTCATAGCATGGAAGCAATGAAAAAGAGCATTTTGTACGGAGTCTGGATATGGTTTCAATAACAAGTAATGGAAGAGGTATATCTAAGGTACATATATGGGTAAATCTGATAAATGTGATCACAAATAAATCATGGAAGCTCAAACTTATAGGTAAGTGGCATCCGCTAGGAGTGGGCTCTTTTAAACTAAATTTTGATAGCAACTCTTTTGGTAATTCGAGTCCAGCTGGTTTTGGGGGAGTCTTGAGCGATTCAAGTGAGTTCATTATCCAATCTTATGCAGGCCCTTGTGGGCTTTCAACCTCAAATGAAACAGAGTTTCGTGGTATTTTGCAGGGCCTAACATGTATTAAAAGGAAATTTGAGGAGATTATAGTTAGGGTGTAAAGCGATTCCCAAAATGTGATAAATTGTTGCAATAAAATTTCAAAGCCTCCATGGCGGTTTTATTCGATTTGGAACGAGATAGTGGATTTGAGTCAGGACACTCTCTCTCTTTTAATCATGTCCACCGGGAGACAAATGAAATTGGAGATGGTTTAGTTAAGTTTGAGGTGTCATTGGCCGAGACAATTGCCGTTGATGAACTACTACATGATTAATATTCTTGTAATATCTTTTTGAGCAATAAAACTTCATAATATTGTGAAAAAAAATAGTTACTAATTTTTTAACCCTTTTTAGCATGAATCTAGTAGCATCTGACTATCAAAAGTACTATATAATGAGATCTGAGCCTCCCATCCACATATCCACCCCCCTTATAACCTTAAGGTCTTAGATCTTTACATTAAACCCTACCTTCCCACAATAGCAGGAGCTTACTTCGGGTAGCAAATCTGCCTGATTACACATATTCCACCCTCGTTTTCTTTCATATTTCTTTACTTTCCATCTTCAAGTTAACCTCTTTCTTTGTCCAATTGGAGATTGTTTTTTTGTTGAGTTATGAGCACTCCAACTAATGCCTACTTGTTTCCACAAATGAATTATGAAGAGGCGCATTTATTCCATCCTCATTGCACCAATATCATTCTACACCACGACTTCGGCTTCCCAAATTTGTTTATGCCACAACAATAATAATAACAACAATATGGACATTATTTTGTTATCATTGTTGTTGTTATTGTTGTTGTTAGGAAAATGGTTTGATAGGGCTACAGTCCTATAAAAGTATTTTTAGTCTCACCTCAAAACTCATGGAAAATTGTATTTCTGATATTGAAAAACCTTCAGCTTTGACCATTATGTTTGTGAAAAAAATACTAATAAACACTTCGAGCCCTAAAAATAGTGGAACACATTATCTAGACCATCAATAAGTGTTCACGGATCCTCAAAATTTGTACCATTTTCTTGCTATTCAATTTTCTTAATCGGTGTTGAACAATGATTCTAAAGCCATCATGGGGACTTCTAACGCCCAAAATGCAGACAGAAGAAATGCTAGGGATATTATTTGGACCTCAAATTTTGGGATGTAATCTCCACAACCTATAAATTAATCTCATGCAAAAAAACTCTCCAAAATAAACTACTAGAGAAACTAATGTCTCAAGATAGAATAGAGGCCATCCAATTTTTGAAGGGCTAGATCTAAGTAGCACAAATTTAAAGTTCAATTTTTTTAAAAAAAATAATAATCATCTTGAAATTCTTACTTGGTTCCCAAAATTTTAGAACAAAAAATCTTCCTAAATAGAGATTTTGAGTAAGAGAGTATATTTACACTATGCTCCCGCAGGAGCATAATATACTTGCAAATCTATTAGTATTGTGAATAGCATCATGGGTGTGATGTGATGAATGCGTGTTCTTTTGTGCACTCTTCAACAACCCAAATCCATTTCAACAATGATAGACTCCACAAATTGTGGCTTCTAGAACTCCCCACTTATCTTTTGCCTCTCCCCCGCCCCACTACTATAATGCACCGACCGCCCATTCATTATTTGTGTCCACATTAAGTAACAATGGACAAATATCCATGAACATACAAAAGTAAGTTGGATGAATAATATTATTAAACACCAATTATTCATGGCCGTATTCTTTATACCCTTACTCCCTCCCTCGGGCACAAGAGCTATTTAGGAGAGTTTTTGGAGTATAAATTGTGAGATTCACCTAACCAAATGATTATATCTAGAAAATTTTGGATTTTGACATCTTGAACACTTAGATTGATAGTTCAAAACTTTTGTTTAATCTTAGGATGTTAAATTTTCTAGGCAAGTTCAGAATGTTTTTTATTTTTATTTATTTTTTTTAAGTTTGAAGAAGTTAGATTCCCAAGATTTGGGGGTTTGAAATTTTTCATATATTGAGCTTCGCGCCAAGGGAGTGAATGGAAAAAATACCCCTATGAGGGCATAAATCTTTCACTATTATCTTAGTAATCTTGATTGTATGAATAACAAATTGGCTTGTTTTGTTCTATCTATCGGACAAGACTAGAACTAGGATGGATGACTTCCTGGGAAGTTTTTGTGTCGCACCCTTTTTACTTACCTAAAAAAAAAAAAAACATTGGAAAAATGGATCATCATCATTCTCCATTCCACGCATGCTAGTAGAAGGAATGAGGATGTCTTGATCAACCACATGACGATAAGTGGAGTTGAAAAAGTCGTGGGGATGGAAATTTTATTCTTATCTTTGCAATACATTAGCAAAGGGAAAAAAGAACATGGCATATTTCTAGTTGGTGATTAGGTTAAATAAGAAGAGGGAAAGAAAGAAGCCAAAGGTAAAGAGATACGGTTGGAAATGGAGGAAAGATCATGGTTTGTTAGAATGAGAATGGCAATAATGGTGGCAATGGTAGTAAGTATGAGGGGGGCCTCAGGGGAGGAGGGTCTGGTGTTGAATTATTACAAGGAGAGTTGCCCACGGGCAGAGGAAATAGTGAAGGAGAAGGTGCAAGAGTTGTACAATAAGCATGGGAATACAGCCGTATCTTGGCTCAGGAACCTCTTCCACGATTGCATGGTCAAGGTAAGTGCGCAGGACCACACTATACTCCTAGGACTCCTAGTCTTGGGGTATTACTATCAGTTTACTCTCTTGAGTAAAAACCTAATGAGTGTGGTTTCTATAAGGTTGCAACCTTAGACAATCCAATTCAAGCGCACCTTAAAATCTATCATAACATGTAATTTTGTTGTAAAAAATTCTTAGTATTATCTTAAAATCTATTTTCGTACCTAATTAGAAAATTTTAAAATCCAAAAATGGTTAAAATCAAGTAGATCTATAAATATATGAAAATCTTGAAAATGGACGGTCTAGATAATGTGCTGCAAGATGCACTATTTCGAGGACTCAAAAACTTTTTTTTGTCATATTCATACATCTCGATATCGATATGATCGATTAGAGGGTTTTTTCAACATTAAAACAACATTTCTGATAGATTTTTGAGGTGCATCTGTGATTCTACATTTTAAGGTTGAAACCTTATATAAACTTTTCCCAAACCTAATATAGGAGTAATTTTAGTATCTCAAATTTTGGGGATGCAACGTCTTCAGTCCGCCCATAGACGAATCGTTAGTAAAAATAATTTCCATATTGAACTCTTCATTTACTAAAACAAATAATGTCTCAAGATTGAATAGACCGTCAATTTTTGAAGGAAGTGATCAAAGTGTCAAAAAAAACTCAAAATTCAAGTATTTTCTTTTGAAAATAGTTATCTAGCGATTATTAGCTGGTTCGCAAAAGTTCAGAGTAAAACAATCCTCCCAAGCATATATTTCAACTGAGAGAGTAAATGCACAATAAACTCCCACTGGAGCATAGTAAATGTACTCTTATTTTATTTTAATTCTTTTAGAAGAGGGATGTAGGTAAATGATGGGTAGGATCAAATTGGCTGGTGTTTAGATGAGCCAACATAATTTTGGCAGTGGGGCAAGAATTAAATGGAGTTTTGGTGATGGTGCAAATGAGCATGGCTAATTCCTTGTTCCTTTCACACGATCTATATGGATCAAACTACAAGTTGAAAATTAGGTTTATTACGGTTTGCTGCTCATTACTTATTTTGTTTTCTAAAATTTGTTTATTCTTCACATATCTATTTATATTGGAAAAGGAAAACAAATCAAATTCATTTTTCTTTTTTTTGGGTGATTGAGTGGGAAAGACGGACCCTACCAGGTTTTCAAATCGTTTAGGAGTTAGTTTTTTGAAAGAGTTAGTAGGGTGGTGTCATTGGGATATAGTTTAGGAGTTAGGTTTTTGAAGGAGTTAGTGGGGTGGTGTTAGTGGGAATGAAAATCACACCATGATGGTTAGGGTGTGGGGGTGCTGCCACCACAACCCAACCCTTTCCCAAAATAATAACTATAAACCAAATTGCCATAAAAGTGCTTAATTACTGCCCCAATACAAACCGTTTGATGGTCAATTTTTGGTCATGAAAATATCAAGAATCAAATTATTTATTGATTGTATTGTATTTTTTTCCCAAAGCCTCAACTGAGATCCATTTCTTCTCGTATCAAATGGAAGTCTATCTTCATTGAATTTGCCTTTGTAAAACAACTACTATTTTCAAGGTTCCGTTTTGAAATTTTATTTGCAAGTGCAAAACTTGAGCCTCAAAAAGTAGTGAACACATAGGTAGTGCAAACGCTGCAGTGGTCCTTAAAAGCAAATCTTTTCCAGAGAGAGAAAGAGAGAGAGGGAGAGAGCTCTGTTATGAATCTTAGGCAAGTGCTAAATCCGAACTAACAAGGAAGTAATATGTGTGTGAATGAATATGCAGTCATGTGACGCTTCGCTTCTACTGGACAGCGTGGGAAGCGTATCATCAGAGAAAGGGTCAGCTAGGAGCTTCGGTATGAGGAATTTTAAATATGTTAACACCATCAAAGACGCCTTAGAGAAGGAGTGCCCCAAAACCGTTTCATGTGCTGACATCGTTGCTCTTTCAGCCCGAGAAGGTGCGCTCATGGTTAGTGCCCACTGTTGACCACCTTTCCATTTAAGATTCCAAAGATGAATATCTTTACATTCACTCCCTTGAGAAAAACTCATTTTAAATAGTCAGTGAGAATAAAAGCCACAATGTCAATTGAGTTACAGGGAGTGCTACCACCACAGCGTCATACCTTTTACCATAGAGAGATAATAACATGAGAAGTTTTTGTTTTTGCAGCTTGGAGGACCTAATGTTCCTATGAAGACTGGGCGACGAGATAGCAGAGAAAGTGAAGTGGATGTAGTAGAACAGCACATTCCCAATCACAATGATAGCATACCCTTTGTGCTCTCACGCTTCCAATCCATTGGCATCAACACTGAAGGAACTGTGGCACTCTTAGGTCACCCTATCTTCCTTTTATTTATCCAAGTCAATATTTTAGGGTCACAATAGGGGCATCTCCTCTCTTTTCTCCCACCAAACCTACTTTGAGAGTATATGTAGGACCCTAAATAGAGGGATGTGACCTCTTTAAAGTTCAAACTTCAACTTTGAAACATTTTGAAATAGAAAATGTGATTATTGTATCATAAATTTTGCAGGAGCACACTCTGTAGGGAGAGTTCACTGCAAAAATTTGGTGGGGAGGCTATACCCTGAGATCGATCCAAGCCTCGATCCCAATTATGCCATATACCTCAAAGGCAGGTGCCCCTCACCTAACCCTGACCCGCGTTCAGTGGCTTATGCAAGGAATGACAGAGTTACACCGATGATATTGGATAATGAATACTACAAGAATGTTCTGGCTCACAAGGGCTTGTTGCTTGTGGACCAGCAGTTAATCTCCCACCCTGAGACCGCACCTTTCGTAGAGAAGATGGCATCAGATAATGAGTACTTCCATGGCCGATTCTCTACTGCCCTGCTTGTGTTGTCTGAGAATAACCCCCTTACTGGAGATCAAGGAGAGGTTAGAGTCGATTGTCGCTTAGTTAACAAGGATGGCTAATCACTCCCTTCACAATACCTATTTTCATATTATTCGGTATGTTCTCTTTTGTTTCTGTTAAGAAAGCATGGTTACTGGAGTACTGGGGCTTCATGGGACTTCATCCATGTTAGTGTTGATCTTGGATTTGGTTCTCTAACTTTGAATTACTAGAATACATGTATGAATCCATCTCTAATAGGCTAGTTAGGTACCAATCCCTTTAGGGAGTATGCTTATTTATGGACTTTCTACATGTTACAAATTAGTGCTTCTCTAATGGCAGTAGTAAGTTATCCATCTCTGTAGCAGAATTGGTTAATGTTAAATGTTTTGAACGCTTAACATCTAATTTTTATGAAATTGGAGATTGGGTATGATCGCTTAAGGAGCCAATGATTCCTGCTTTACATCTCAAGTTTGAAATATATATATGCACCTCAAAAATCCATAAAAAAAGGATTGTTTCGATGTTGGAAAATTCTTTAATATATCATCATTCACCTCAAAATAAATGGATATGGAAAAAAACAAAAACGATTTCAAGCCATAGGAATAGTGCATCTAGTAATACATTATTTGGACGGTCCAGTTTTAAGAGTTTCAAGTATTTATATATCTGCTTGAACTGCTCCATTTTTTTATCTTTAAATTTCACAATTTAGGGTGGAAATATAATTTCAAGCCTCTGAATATCGAACCTACATCTTCCTGTAGGGTTCAATGGGCCTTATTTACATTGTTTAAAGTCAAAAGTGAAAATTATACTATTAACGTAAGGCACACCCCACCGGAAAACTTGTTTTGAACTAATGGGCTAATCCCAACTTTTTTCATATATATATATATATATATATATATATATATATAATATTGAGATTAGCCCACTAGCTCATATGAGCCCAATGGCCAAGAATGAATCTGGGCCGATCTGACGGTCACAACCTCATTTCTTATTTTAATTTTAATTTTTTTTCTACAAATCCAAATTACTTGAAATTTTAGGCGTTCATTCTTCCCATCAAGGCGCACCTAATAAAAATATTTAAAAACTAATTGGAAAAAACTAGACTAACCAAAATACCTTCGAAACTTTTCAAGGGTATTTTGATCAATTTATTTCTTGCAAAATATTTTTTTGATATTTTTATTAAATTCTTCTATTTTGGCAAAATACATACTTAAAATTTCAAGTAATTTTGATTTGTAGAAAAAAAATTAAAATTAAAACACAAAATGAGGTCGTGACCATCAGATCGACCCATATTCAATCTGGGCCCATGGACTCATATATTCATATGAACTAGTGGGCTAATCTTAGAAATTTATATATATATATATATATATATATATATATATATATATATATATATATATATATATATAAGATACTACAAAACGCATATAGGTGAAAATGAACAGTGTTTTCGCCTACCATCATCACCTTCCAAAGTTCATCGCATGGTTACAATTGTCAGGTAGTATTTTATTTTTCATTTTTTTTTCTAAAAATCAGAATGACCTGAAATTTGGAGCGTGTGTTCATAAAAAATAAGTGAATTCATAAAAAATAAGCGAATCAAAAAATATCAAAAAAATATTTTACATGAAACAAATTGACCAAAATACCCCCAAAACATTTGGGGGCATTTTGGTAAAAAAAAATTCACGAATTTTTTTTATATATATTTTTATTAGGTGCACCTCACTAAGATGTACACATATTCCATATTTCAGGTCATTCTTCTTTGTATAAAAAAAATAAAAAATAAAATACTATTGGACAATCGTGACCGTGTGATGAACTTTGGACGGTGATGAGGGTAGGTGAAATCACTGTTCATTTTCACCTATAAGTGTTGGAAAAACTTTTCTTATATATATATATATATATATATATATATATATATATATATATATATATATATATATATATATATATATATATATATATATATATATATATATATATATATATATATATATATAAGAAAATGAAGGCGTAGCCCCACTAGCCTACAACTATATATAGGCCCAACAACCCATATTCAATCTAGGCCGATCTAATGAACACAACCCCATTTCGTATTTGAATTTTAGTTTTTCTTTTTTTTGTACAAATCCAAATCATGTGAAATTTTAAGCATCTATTCTTCTAATCAATGCTCACCTAATAAAAATACTAAAATAATAATTCGTAAAATATAGATTGATCAAAACACCCCTAAAATATTTTGGAGGTATTTAGGTCAATTTATTTTTCACAAAATAATTTTTGATAGTTTTACTGGATTCTAATATTTTTAAAGAACATATGCTCAAAATTTCAAGTGATTTGGATTTATATAAAATTCAAATAAAATTTCAAGTGATTGAATATAGGCCGTTGGACATATATGTAGTTGTAGGCTAATGGGCCTATGTTAGAATTTTCATATATATATATATAAAATCTTTTAGTTAACGTAAGGGCTAACTGGAATATATGAGCCCAACGACCCAGATTGAATCTAGGTCAATCTGACGATCACAGATGCCTGATAGTCTTTGAATTTTAATATTTTTTCTATAAATCCAAATCACTTGAAAATTTTAAATGTGCAAAAATAGGCAAATCTTCAAAAAATATCAAAAAAATATTTTATATGAAAAAAATTGATCAAAATACTCCCATAAAGTTTTGGAGATATTTTGGTCAATTTTATTTTTGCGGATTATTTTTTTATATTTTTATTAGGTGTGGCTTGATGAGAAGAACATATGCTTAAAATTTCAATAGTACCATCCTATATATATATATATATATATATATATATATATATATATATATATATATATATATATATATATATATATATATATATATATATATATATATATATATATATATATATATATGTGGAAAACTCTTCCCAATGCCTATAGGCATAAATGAATAGTGATTTCGCCTACCATCATTAACTTCCAAACTTCAATGCACGGTCACAGTTGTCCGATAGTGTTTTATTTTTCATTTTTTATTTTTTATTTTTATTTTTTTTCTACAAATCCAAATTACTGGAAATTTATAGCGTGTTTATATCTTAGTAAGACGTACCTAATAAAAATATAGAAAAAATAATTCGTAAAATATAAATTGATAAATATCCCCTCGTATTTTTTTATGGGTATTTTGGTTAATTTATATTTTACGAATTTTTTTTTTCATATTTTTATTAGGTGCGTCTCACTAAGATGTACACACTCTCCAAATTTCAAATTATCCCGATTAGTAAAAAAAATAAAAATTGAAACACTACCGAATAACTGTGACTATACGATGAAGTTTGGATGGTATTGAGAGTAGGTGAAATAACTGTTCATATTCGCCTATAGGCGTTTGTAGTATCTTCCTATATATATATATATATATATATATATATATATTTCTTGCCATCGGGCAAAGATTTGTTTAGAAACAATATTTTTTACATCTTTATTGAGAATATCTTTAGCAGCCTTGCAATCAGTTCGAATTAGAAACTTTTGATTTAGAATATCACTTTGGAATTTTGTAACGCAGTGAACAATGGCTAAAAGTCCTTTTTTAACCGTTGAATATTTTTGTTGAGTATGGTTCCAAGCTCTTGAAGTAAAACAAACTAATTATTCTTTTTCGGAAATTATTTGTTTTAAGACTCCTCTTATGCCTATTTCAAACGCATCACATTCTATAATTTTAAAAGCATTAGGATTAGAACGTATAAGGCAAGATACTTCTTTTGCTTTTATTTTTATCTTTTTGACCGCCAGATTATGCTCTCTGTCCACTTGGGTGGATTCTTTTTCAACCTTTGGAATAAAGGTCTAGCATCAATGGCTAGATTTTTATAAAAATCAGCAATATAATTTAAACATCCTTAAAACCTTTGAAGCTCGGTTTTATCTAATATAATATCTGGAAATTTATCTGCAAATTCAATTGCTCTGTCTATTGGAATTATCCTGGAAAATATTATGGCCTAAGAATCTTATTTTCGTTTGACAAAGGCTAATCTTTTTAGCTGGGACTACCAATCCTACAGCCTTTATAGCATTTATGAAAATATTTCTATGTTTAAAATGTTGTTCAATATTTTCAGAAAATATTAAAACATCATCTATATAAACTAACATGAATTTCATATAAGGGTTAAAGATATCATTCATGATATTTTGAAATTCAGAAGGAGCATTTTTTAGCCCAAATAGCATAACATTCCATTCGAATTGTCCAAATGGGACATTGAAAGCAGTTTTATATTTATCTTTTTCACTGATTTGAATTTGTCAATATTATGATTTTAAATCAAATTTAGAAAATATACAAGCCTTTACCAGTCTATCAAGTAAATCATTTTTATTTGGAATTGGATATCGTATTCATTTGAGAACCTTATTAAGAGGCTTATAGTTTATTACCAGTCTGAGGGCTCCTCTTTTCTTTTCAGAGGCTTTCTCGACATAGAATGTTGAACAGCTCCAGGGCGATGAATCTGATAAGCTACTTTTGAAGTAAATCATCGATTTCCTTTTTACATATTTCTAGTAGTCGAGGATTCATTTAAATTGGTCTAGCTTTTGTAGGTATTTATTTTCATGAAAATCTTCTTTATATGGTAAACTCACAATATGTTTTTTCCTATTCCCGAAAGCGCTTGGTAAATCTGCACAAATTTCATTTTCTATTCTCTTTTTAATTTCTGCAATATATTTTATATTCTCTATTAGAGAAAGTTTTTCTTCTATTACCTTATATTTTATTTCTTCTTTTAAATGGCATAGAAACTTTTCTTTATTGAAAATAATTTGTTTTACATTATTTATTTCTTTTGCCTTTGGCTTATCAACAAAGTCAAATTTCACTTTATGACCTTCTATATTAGATTCTATTCCTGAGCTATCAATTGTTAATGGGTATAATAGGTTCAAGAATGGGGTTCCTAAGATTACTGCTTGGCTTAGTCCTTTTACCATGATAAAGGGCATCTCAAAACAATTTCCATTATTACAGACTGCAGCATTAGATAATTTATATTTTATGATTAATCTGCTGCCATCAGCTGTATTTAATACTTCTGTCGTCTTACTAAAGTATTTTGTGGGGACTAATCCTTCATTTATGTAGTTTAAGTCTGCCCATGAGTCTATTAATGCTAAAGACTGAAAACTATGTTCTTTATTGACTATTATTCTTATTAGTGTAAACCATTTTTGTGTAATTACTTTATCAAGCAGGTTTACATAATTATCACGTTGCACAAAATGAGAAGATTCAAGTACTTCAACAATTGGAGAAAATGGTCTTTTATAATTATTTATAATGGTATCAAATTTTATTTCCTCATCTACAGTATTTTCTGGAGTATCAGGTAGGTTAGAGGCTAACTCTAAAATTTGTATTCTATTTCTAAGAGTTATTAGTTCACTTTTAACTTCAGTTATTTCATGCTTTAATTCAGCAATCGTTGGTTCTCTTTGAACATCATTCCTTTATTAATTCTTTTGAGTAATTCAGCAAGACTATAATCTTCTTGGGTTCTAACCAGGGGTGGAGATTTCTTCTTTGTTTTAGCTATTTGTATATATTGAGTCAGAGCTTCTTTCTTTGCCTTTGGATCCGTTATTTTATCTATTATTTTTATGATTAAACTTTCTTCTTCAGAAAGAGTATTACAAAAGCAGTTATTATCATTTTCCTTTGAATCGGAGCTGCTGAATATCAAATCTTCATCTTCTAATTCTCCTATGAGTGGTTCAATATCTAAACTATTATCAGATTCTTCTTCTATTTGAAGTATTTGATATAATTGTGCCTTGATATTTTCTTCAATTTGTAAAGCATTTATTGTTTTTATTTTATATTTATTTTTATAGTGTCTTACTTTACCACAATTGTAGCATACAGGTACTCTTCTCTTACCTCTTGGTTTTTTGAAATTACTTTTTGGAGCAAATTTTTTTAGTAAATTTTTCCTTTGGGCTCTTTTTATAACTAGGCCCATATCTTTTATTTTTATTTTTTCTTTTATCTAGTTTATTTGACATGGTATTGTATTGTATCCAAATTGTTTACAAAAATCACCCAATTCTTTCATGCCTGTCATTCTCTGTTTATCCAATTGTCTTTTTAATTTTAGATCCGTACACAAGGCAAGTTCTTCCGCACATATCTCAGCGGATAATTCTCCTAATGTATAAAGGGAATATGGGATTAGTCCTCCATGTTTATTTTTTAATCTGGTTTTAACCTTTTCTGCAAAAAGATATGATAATCCTGCAATAAACTTTTCTTTTTAGTGGTCAGCTCTACTATCTTCTCTAGAAAGGAGACGAGAAAAGAATATATCGTTATACCATTTGTAGAGAGATAATGTTGGATACCTAAGGTTAGATAATAGATCCTCAGTCCTAGCATCTAACAGGGCAGTACTTCCTACAAAATGGAGGGTTATTATATATATGAGGGTATTTACTGCATCGCTTTCACAATTGATTATGTCTTGATTGTATTCATTTTTTACTATCCACTGCTTTGTGGCAGTCAAATATTTGTTGTTTGGTGGTTTCTTCCATGTGAAAGTCTCACCATCCTCTCAACCATCCTGTAAAACCGCATACAATAGCCTTGGCTACTTCTTGGTCATGATTACCGCTTATCTTACAGGCTGTTGCATATATCGTCATATGTTTCATTGTATCTAGTATCTGATGATCAAACATACCATCGATATTCCAATTTACTATTGATCTTCCTGAATAGGATACTGCATTTGAAATTAGATCCTCTTCGAATTGGATATCAACAGGGGTTGGTCTTGAATGGTACATTCTAGTATGAGAGGTTGATCTAAACTTCTTTCCGTAGTCTATTCTATTGATTTCAGGATTATCTATTTTAAATACATCTTCTATTTATTGGATTTCTTCATTGGTTGAACTTTCCTCTTGCAAGACCATTGCTTCAGATTCAACCATGATTCTTTTTCCTTTTAAGTTTAGCTTGGCTCACTTTTTTACAAATTCCTCAATTAAATCATTATTCTCTTCTTTTTTCTTTATTCCTTCCAAACTGAATTTTCCTTTATTGATTTCTGGAGGAAGTTTGAACAGAACAGCCCTTGTGTCTGTATCAGTTGTTTTGGTTTTCCCTTGAGACTTATTGACCATATTTTCGATTTTAGTAGTCTGTTTTCCTATAGTCCGTAAACATAAATTAGTATAATTATTCTGCTCAATTATGTGACGTATAACTTCTATCTTATGGGAGTGATGATCTGTCTTTGGGAATTATTTTATAAGGGGAAGCCTTTGTCTCAGGTTTTTCTTTCATTGCTCCTTTTAACTGGAGACTCTTCTCAGGAGGATGTATACTGTATATTTCTTCTCCTTCAGTAGTATAGTATGCTTGATATTGGTTTTCTAAAGTATTAAAACCAAAATCAAGAATGGGAATTTCTTTTTCTTTTAAGGTGGCCCTTAGCTAATCAAAAAATCCTATTGTTTGTTTATTTTTCTTTATGAGCTTATTAAATCTTTTATGAAAAGCATCTAGTAATTTTTTAGGGAACTCAGCTAAATACCAATCACGTATTTCTCTATTGTCTTCAGAAAGATAATCATTATTGATTGCTTCTAAATCTAATTTTTCATCTTTCTAGAGAGTAAGTATGTTAAAGTCTAGGTTCGAAGGTGTTGGCTCATGTACTGATGAGTTGGGTTCATACATTTTATAAACAGGTTGTTGGATATTGCTATTTGTTCGGGTTAAACCCTCTATTATAGGCTTTTGGTATGTTGACGAAGTTGAATGCCTAAAGGGGGTAAGTATTCTAGGTGGAATCTGTATTAAATCTTCTGAAAGATTAAACCTAGCTCTCCTATTAGAGTTAAATTGAATTTCAATATCACCATCAGAATATTCTATAATTGGATCAGGCTCACGATTAACCTGAGTCTTATACTGTTGATTTTCATTCCTTATAGACCAGTTATCAAGAAGGGTAATCTGGGACCAGCTAAGTGTTTTAAGAATCACTGTATTGGATTTTTCCATATTAGTTTGGAAAAATATTGTTTATCCTTTAGTATCCATGTAGAGGACATTTGGGCTTAAGGTATTCATTACCTTATAGCATATTCTATATATTAGAGCAATATTTTGAGATCCAGGTTCATATCAAACCCTTGGGTCTTTAGATTTAAGGTAAGTACCTTAAGGAGAATATGGTCAGTTAAAGATATTGAAAAATTTGGAAAACAATTAAAATATATAGGTCCATTACATAAACTGGACTCGACAACTCCTAATAAAGAATCTGAGAATCTATTATGACGACTATTTCTTAAACATAATAATATAGAATTATTTAGTCCTAGACGAGTAAGGGGTTTTACAACTACTTGGATAAGCCCTATATGTAAGTACTTGTATTATTTAGTCTTATGATTTTGTATCATACGCTCAGATAAGAGTTGAAAACTTTCTTGTTCATTATTAACAGATATACTTTGTTCTACAGTTTTTATAGCATAGCTAGTTTTAAATTCAAAACTACCTTTCTTATATATATCTGTTATGGGAACCTTGGGTATGTTCCAATTCTGTATCTGTTTTTCAATATTATCAATTATTATTTCCTCTTTATTTTTTATCCGCAGTGTACTGTTGGACGAAGATGTTGTTTTGTTGGACAGTATCCTAATAAAATTTTCATTAAGATAACGGATGAGTACACGAGTCAATCGGTTTACAATCCCTGTGCCTTTGACGGCTCTCTTGGCCTTTTACGGCAGTACGGGTTACGACGACTTTGTTCTCAACTCTCAAACTTATCTCTAAGGATAAATTTTATTGAGCTATTGGCCTTTAGAACAGTATTTTCTTCTTACAGGTGGCTCTGATACCAAGATGACCCAAGATCTATTTTTCGAGCATGTATCAAACAAATATTGAAGGCTCAATATAAAATCTAGTACACCTAATATATAGATAAACAACTACACAGATGAACATTAATAAAGGAGAGATGTCCACAACAATCCAGTTAATATAAGTAGTAGTCCTGAATTTTAGGCAGAAGATAAATTTAACTTGCATAGAGATAAGAAAACTTATATTAAAAGAAAACTTTCTTTAGAGCATATAAAAAGAACTTACATGTTACATATGCAATAACTAGTAAAAAGCTTCCACTTCTCCGGACAGTAGCTCGGTAGGGTTGGAAAATTACAATCACACATAAAGGCTCACTTTTGCTCAGAAAAGAGCAATATGGCTATATATACCATCTGACTGACAACTCACATAAGAAAGTAAAAAGAGCGAAAAGGGAATTTATAGTAGAAGAAATGAAGAGAGCAGAGAACATAGCTTCAGAGTGAAGCTTTAAAGAGAGAACAAGGGGAGTAACTATATTTTCACAGAGAAGAGGGATAGTATTTTGCAGAAAAAGAGGAATAGTAACCTCAAGAGATTAGAATAGAGTACTTAGATATTACTTGGAAGCAAGAGAATCACAGAGAGAAGTAGATGGTTGTGATTATTGAAATGCAGGGAGTAGAAGAGAGTAGAAGAGAATTGGGGGAGATCACTAGGGGAGAAGACACTCCGACTTTCTCCGGATGCCTCACTCTTTTGCCTTCTTGCCTTATATATAGGCCTCGGACGTGAAGATACAATTAATTTGTCTTCATAATTGAGTGCCATGTTGAGAGTGTGAATAGTTTCCTGAGAAGACTAAAAGGTACTGGCACAGTATCTTGAAACGACCAAAAGCTGAATAGTGACCGTCTGCAGCATCTAGGAACAGTAAAAAGCTGAACAGTGACTGTCTGCAGCATCTGCGAACAATAAAAAGCTAAATAGTAACTGTCGGCAGCATCTGCGAATAGTAAAAGTGGTTTATGTCTTTTGTCAGGACTTGTTGGTGGAGTATCTAGCAATAGTATTGAATGATAGGTGACTTCTTTTAGCAGTATGACAGGTGGCTTCTTTTGGCAGTATGACAGGTGACTTCTTTTGGCAGTATGACAGGTGGCTTCTTTTAGCAGTATTTGATTGTCTATTTTAGTAATATTGGGCTTCATGGAAACTCAACCCGAGGTTGAGGAAGTTCACACTCTTCATTCTCCTGAGCATAGTCTTCGTTGTTTGATGTAGACATCGCCTCTTCCTCATCATCGAACATATGAAGTAGTTGTTTCTTTAATTCTTCTTTAATAGCTGTAGGATTTTGTTGTTTAAACCTCCTAATATATTCGGTCATATTATTCATTTTTACTCCTAGGGATGAGATATGGATCCTTTTCAATTTTATATTCTCTGGTTCTATAAGTTTATTCTCATACACATCCCACCATTTTATATATACTTGCCTTTCTAGCTTTGGTATGTATTCCCAATCATTTGTATAATTATCAGAGATATAATAGGACCATTTCATGATCCATGGTATTTGATAGTAAGCCATGAAATACATATGGAGATCTATTGGTTATTATTTTTATTGAACTCGGCAAACTTTGTTTGCGAGGCTTGTATTTTTATTGGAAGTATTTCTGTTCCAGACTCCCATATCTGGAACCACATATTAAACCAGTTGGGCAATTCATCTATAAATGACATTTTTATTTGTAGATACCATGTATGGGAATTATTGATATTTTGGAAGTAAAAAACTTTGTGCCAAGCATCTATATACTCAGCATATCATTAGTATTTATTATTTGAATTTGTCTGTCTGTAATTTCCTGCACTTTATAGGATCCATTCCCCACTCTTTATAGGATATTATTTTTCTAATTTGAAATTTGGAATAAGCAATCATATTGGTATTCTTTTGATAAAAATGAACTAAAGTAATAAACCCGGTTTCCAAAAGAATGGCTTCGTACCATTCTCTGATCTTATTTCCATTTGAGGGATGGAGATGATTATTCAAGTATATAGTGGCTATATTGACTGGATCCAAATCCAGATGAACATCCTCTATTACTATTTCAGATATAAAAGTGGTCTCTATAAACTTTGATTTTTCTGTTTCTAGGATTTTTGATATAGGTGTCGGGTCAGGAGAGAATATCATATCATGAGCTTGTCGTTTTATTAGCTGATTGGGGGTTGTAGGAGAAGTTATTAAAGGTTTTTCTGAAGGTGATGGAACTATGTCCATCTTTTCTTTTCCTTTAATAATATTTGTATTTGTTAGTACTATTCTTCGATATATATATATATATATATATATATATATATATATATATATATATATATATATATATACATACATACTAGCGTAGGCCATTGGGCCTATAACTACATATGAGCCCAACGGCCCAAATTGAATTTGGGCCGATCAGGCGAACACGGCCTCATTTCGTATTTGAATTTTATTTTATTTTTTATAAATCTAAATCACGTGAAATTTTAGATGTCAATTCTTCTTATCAATAAGCACCTAATAAAAATATTAAGAAAAATATTTCACAAAATATAAATTGATCAAAATACCCCTAAAAAATTTCGGAGGTATTTTGATCAATTTATTTCTCAGGAAATATTTTTTTGATATTTTTATTGGATTCTACTATTTTTAAAGAACACATGCTCAAAATTTCAAATGATTTGAATTTACAAAAAAATAAATAAAATTCACATATAAAATATAATTGTGATCATCGGATCTGCCTAGATTGAATCTGAGCCATGGGGTTCATGTCTAGATGTAGGCCCACAGGTCTACGTTAGCATTTCCAATATATATATATATATATATATATATATATATATATATATATGGGAAAAGATGAAATTAGCCCACTAGCTCCTATGAACATATGAGCCCAACGTCCCACATTGAATCTTGGCTGATCAGAGCATCACGGATGTCCGGTCGTGTTTGAATTTTAATTTTTTTTTTACAAATCCAAATTACTTGAAATTTTAGGTGTGTGTTCATAAAAAATACATGAATCTTTGAAAAATAGAAAAAAAAAATATTTTACATGAAATAAATTGACCAAAATACCCCTGAAATGCATCGAGGGATATTTTGGTCATTTTTTACGAATAATTTATTTTATATTTTTATTAGGTGTGCCTTGATGAGAAGAACGCACACCTAAAATTTTAAGTAACTTGAATTTTTAGAAAAAAAAAAAATCAGCCACTACCAGACATCCGTGATCGTCAGATCGGCCCAAATTCAATATGGGTCGTTGGGCTCATATGTTCATATGAGCTAGTGGGCTAATCCCAGCTTTTTCCATATAAACATATGAGTCCAACGGCCCAGATTGAATATGGTCCGATCTGACGATTAGCGCACTAACTCGTATGAACTTATGAGCCCAACGGCCCAGATTGAACTTGGGCCGATCTGACGATCACGGATGTCTGGTAGTGTTTGAATTTTCTTTTTTTTTTTTTCTACAAATCCAAATCACTTGAAATTTTAGGTGTGTATTCTCCAAAAATAGTTGAATCTTCGAAAAATATCAAAAAACTATTTTACATGAAGTAAATTGACCAAAATACCCCGAAATCATTTTATTTTTTGCGGATAATTTTTTTTATATTTTTATTAGGTGTGCCTTGATGAGAATAACATATATCTAAAATTTTAAGTGATTTGGATATTTAGAAAAAAAAATTAAAATTAAAATACGAAATGAAGTCGTAAGAGTCAAATCAGCCTAGATTCAATCTGGGCAGTTAGGCTCATATGTTCATCTGATCAAACATCCATATCAAAAATCCCTCTTTGAGATGGATGTTTTATGCATCAGGAGACGCGCATATAGACATGTATCTCCTTATGCAGAGAACACTTTTTCGAAAAAAAATGCAAACATCATTTGTTTTTCTTCCTACATGCCATTTTTCTAACGAGGAAGCGGATTTTATAAGGCCTGAGCCTCATAAAAAAAAGGTAAAGCCTCACCTCAAAATCTAACACTTTAGGCAAAATCTCTATGATAGCTCTAACATTTATTTCCTTCAACAATTGTAAAATATGTGGCTTAAAAAATGGTACAGATCAGCATACATTTCCCTATTTTAAATTAGCTCTTACTTAACTTAAAATAGGATAAAGTGAAATTCTTAAATTTCGTTTTGTTATAAATTGGAAAGTCTTTGATAATGGTTGAAAGATCCAATTGTTTTATAATAGCATCAATGAGTTAAATTTTGAAACTAAAAATTAATATAGAAAAATGAAATATTGGGTTATAGTTGGGGTCCCATCTTAAGTCTTTCTTAAAATTTTAAAATGTCTTATTTTGAATCAATATTAAATTTTCTAAAGTAATTGATATTTACAATTTTTTTAAAAATATAATTGTCATAAAAATGATCCTTTTAAGAATAAATGAAAGGTCCAATTGTTTTATTACGACATAAATTAGATGCAAAAACGATTTAGCTATTAAAGAACGAAATCAATTAGAGCTTCCTACAGCTAGTCTGTATCAACTCCAAAGTTAATAGTACAAAATTAATAAAGTAATTTATAATTTAGTTTAATGAAATATGTAGGTGTATCGGCGATCTAGATCACCTGAATCATTAAAAAACAGGAAAGAAATTTCAAAATTGTGTGAAGTGGGATTCCAAGGAGGGGATATGAATAGTCCATTTACTAAATTCTATGTTGTTTATGTTTCCCAATCCAAATCGCCGGAACATACTCTAGCAGTTCAAAAAATAAAGTTAAAGGCGAGAGAATTATCATGCCTTGCAATTCCTCATCCTAAAGCTTTCAAAAGTGTACAGACTGATGCATCTGAAATTGGTTTTGGAGGTATTTTAAAACAAAAAATGCCTGATTTAAAAAATGAACAATTAGTAAGATTTATGTTTAAAAAATGGAATGACACTCAAAAGAATTATTCTACAATAAAAAAGAAAATTCTCTCTATTGTTCATTGCATTTTAAAATTTGAAGATGATATTTTTAACCAAAAGTTCTTAATCTAAACAGACTGCAAAAGCAGCCAAATATGTTATTAGAAGGATGTTAAAATCTTAGTTTCAAATCAGATATTTGCAAGCCATATTAGCCACCTTCGATTTTGATATTCAACACGTAGCTAACTCTCTACCTGATTTTTTAACACATGAATTCTTACAGGGAGTCCAAGGGAAAGATACATACTCCAAACGAGACCTCAAGACATGTCAACAATAAAGAAAATAGTCCTAGTACCTCTGAAGACTTAATACAATCTACTGGAAATTCAAAATATTAAGAAAAATCATATCTCCCTATTATGCCAATTGATAGCATTCATCTTCTTCTTAATCCAGATGAAATCGCAAAACTTTACCTAGTGAATCATATGCATCCAAGCGATGAATTTAAAACATAAATCTTTTACGAAACGATCCTAAAAGAGACAGGATCAATAGAAATTGGCCGAAAATACAGAGGACATGACATGGTTGCTTATTCTAAATTCAAATAAAGAAAATTCTGGCCTACAAAGACTGTGGATGAATTGGAATTGCATGGTAAATAATATATGTTTATATTAGTGAATAGGTATCCCCAACAAAACGCGTCTCATTTATCAAATTCAAATGCTACCAAAAGAACTTTTTTGTTATTTTCAACTACAACATGAACTATAATAGGAGAATGAGTTGAATTCCACAATAGGAATAATTACATTAGTAAAAAAGAAACCCGAAAAAACTATCATATGTTTCGAATAAGAACTACAAAGTTAAAAAAGATGAGTGCAAGCAAGCATACATTTATTATACAAGAAATACACAAATTGTTGCAAACGGCCAAAGACACCGAGTAAAAATTGTTGCAAACGTCCTATGGAATCGAGTATCGTATCATGGCCAACACTTGTTTCTTGATTGACCATGACACGTTCTTCTAATTCAAGCATTGAATTCCATTGTTGTGCATAGATGCCTTAAATTGACATTTTGCATGGCAGTAATATAGTCATCACACCATTGGAAGAACCCTCATAATAGACACTTATAGTGCATCATGTTAGGGTTCTTTGGGCTTGCCGATGCTTTCGTAGCACAATCTATATTGCACTTGGGGCATTGTCGAGGTGTATATCAACGATTACTTGTAGAATCAGATGACATTGTTAGGGCCTACAATAATCATATCGAAACAACAATGTGAAGGTCTAAATATGTATTTCAAGCACATCATAACATTCATTGCAAATATGTCAATGAATAAAGTACATTTAAAAAGCAAAGCTCATGACAATTTGTAAATGCAAAGCTAAATATAAAAATATTTATTGACTTCACTATGTGTATAGCAAATGCAAAGCTAAAGATGTGAAGGCTAAGAAAGAGAGAGAGAGTTTTCGTAGAGAGACATAGAGGGGAAAAAAAAGAAAGCCGCTCTATAGAGAGAAAAAGAAAGCTCTCAACAAAGATAAAGGGCAGAAATAAGGGGGGAAGGAGGGCCAGGTAGGGGTTTTGAGCATTCGAATTGTATATCCCCAACACCACACAAACAAGTAGTAATTTAGAAAAACAGAAAAAAAGCATTGCAGTGGGAGGGGGTGTATTCATAATTTCGGCAAAAGTGATCCTCTAGAGTTTGCAAGATTGTTTACCAAGGAATTCCCTCCCTTAAAAATATGAGCAGAGGTAATATGAAGACGGCTAAAACAACATATGTCGCAAATTTGTAGCCAAAGAGAATGAAGTGGGAGGGGGTGTGCTCACAATTTTGGCAAAAGTGATCCTTCAAAGTTTGCAAGATTATTTGCCATGAAATTCCCTCCCCTAAGTAGAGGTAATATGAAGACAGCTAAAACAGTATATGTCGTAAATTTGTAGCCAAAGAGAATGAAGAGACCAATAACACATGCGTTGAAATATCACAAGCCAAAAATAAAATAAAAAACAAGAACAAAAAGCCTAATTTGTCATTCTTTCTCATTCACCTTCAAATATCAACTAAAAAACTTAAAATTTGTTCCCAAATATTGCTAATGCCAAAGTATAGTTTAAAGATTTTGGTGGGTCATTTAAGAATGTTTTTTTTACAAATTTGCAGTTGGAGAGTCCAAAATTTTGGATAAAAATGTCACGGAGTTTGGGCAAATCTCATAATTTGATCTACAGATGGAAGGAATTTTGAATTTCATGTGTGAGGACAGCTAAAACAACATATGTCGCAAATTTGTAACCAAAGAGAATGAAGGGACCAATAATACATACGTTGAAATATCACAAGCCAAAAATAAAATAAAAATCAAGAATGAAAAACCCTAATTCGTCATTTTTTCTCATTCACCTTCAAATCTCAAGTAAAAAACTTAAAATTTGTTCCAAAATACTGCTAATGCCAAAGGAAGTGTAGATTAGAGATTTTGGTGGGCCATTTAATAATGTTTTTCTTACAAATTTGCAGTTGGAGATTCCAAAATTTTGGATAAAACTTGCACGAAGTTTGGGCAAATCTCATAATTTAATCCACATAGGGAAGGAATTCTGAATTTCAGGTAATTTTATTCTATATGAAAACAAAAATAGGGAGCGCAAAATCTGATCCATAATTTCAATATTCAATTAACAAACCACAGCTTCATATCACACTTTGAAATTACATATATACAGTTTAAGGTAAAACATTACAAACCCATGCCACTATCTAACAATAAGCTGGAAAAGGACAAAACCAAAACATTTTTTCCATATAGAACCCAATGAAAAAGTTTAAAGAGAAAATGAAAAAACAAAGACAAGCCGATTAATAAAGTCATTGTTTTACAAACAACAGATAATGAAAACAATATTAGCTATTAAAACAATAAAAAACCAGTAACCTAAGTTGTGAGACAACCAAAAGTAACAAGAAAAACTCACACTCTAGCTACACGATTTTCCTGGTTACAGGTGATATGAAACCAAGTGCAAGGATTAACTAAGGTTGGATCCCAGCTCTACAACACGTTATCCGAGTCTGATAAGCTCCTCCTCAGCGTATACAAAGCATTACCTTCAATTGCAAAGGTAGAAATATCACGAGCCAAAAATAAAATAAGAAACAAGAACAAAAAGCCCTAATTCGTCATTCTTTCTCATTCACCTTCAAATCTCAACTAAGAAACTTGAAATTTGTTCCAAAATACTGCTAATGCCAAATGAAGTATAGTTTAGAGATTTGGGAATCAAGGAGAGTCCTCAAATACATACATTATTTGAGCTGAGAGGAAGAGACGGATGGTTGTAGAGAGAGAGAGGGTGAGATGGGAGAGAGTGCGAGGGTAAGATCTTCGGAGAGAGAAGGTGAGCAATGAGAGGGTGAGATAGAGAACGAGAGAGATGGAGAGAGCAACCTGGTTGTAGAGAGAGAGGGGGCACGACCTATAGAGAGAGAGGTTAAGTCGAGAGAAAGAGGGTGAGGTGAGATAGAACTAGAGAGACGGTACAATAGGGGACTACATAATGTGTCAGGTACTTGACACATTAAATGGGGTTTTTTAAATTTGAAATGCGGGCAACCAGCCAGGGATCATCCGAGGCATTGAAACAAGATGATATTATCTAAGTCGTTGGGCTTAGTGGTTTCCTATGCGTGAATGGGCATACACGAGCATTTTCCTATATATATATGGGCTCACTGGTTTCCTATGCGTGAACGGGCTTACACGAGCATTTTTCTATATATATATATATATATATATATATATATATATATATATATATATATATATATATATATATATATATATATAGGAAAAATCTTGGGTGAGCCTACTAGCTCACAGGAAAAAATGAGCCCAATGGCCCAACTTGAATCTGGCCCGATCTGACGATCACGGATGTTCAGTAGTGTTTGAATTTTATTTTTTTTTCTACAAATTCAAATCAGCTGCACCTAATAAAAATATAAAAAAATAATTTGTGAAAAAAAATTGACCAAAATACCCCCAAAACTTTTCAGAGGTATTTTAGTCAATTTATTTCATGTAAAATATTTTTTTTGATATTTTCAAAAATTCACCTATTTTTTATGTACACACACTAGAAATTTCAAGTGATTTGGATTATATAAAAAAAAATTAAAATTCAAACACTTCCGGACATCCGTGATCGTCAGATCGACCCAAATTCAATCTGGACTGTTTGGCTCATTTATATAGCGCGGATGCTCTAAACAATCATATTTGAGCCTACCACAAAAATTTTAGTAGAAGAACAACATTGAGAAAGATACATGGTTATTGAACAAAATATACATAACATACATGGTTATTGAACGAAACTCATGACATGAATTGCTCATAATGTAGATGAATAGAACAGTAGAAGAGGAAAGATATGGAAGAAGGGGCTAGTTTGAAAAGAGAATGGGTGATTATTTTACATGGTAGGAGGATGGTAATAATAACTTTTACTTAGAAAGTATAATCCACCAAAGCTAGATACAGAGTTTAGTTTATATACGATACATCAGTTATAGGGTCTCCTATTTCACCTGATAAGTCTTTTATTTCACCTAGGACTCCTATTGTAGGACTTTCTCTAGGAATATCTAGTTTACATGGCTCTCGTTTGAAGGGATTAGGATTCACTTGTATAAAAAATGATGTAATTGCCCTAGGGATTATCATCATGCAATAATGCTTTTGGGTAAATCAACATTCAACATTATCCCATGGTTTGGCGCAGTGTTTAAAAAAACGCCGAGTCGAACCGGACTCGCCCGGTTCGACTCGAGAATCGCCATGGACGGATCCAATCGGCGAAAAAAACCTGAATCGTCCGGTTCTAGAGAGAACCGGACGATTTCTGTACAGTGACTCGCCGATTCACTGTACGGAATCGGCGAGTCCGTACAGTGAATTGGAGAGTCCGTACGGAACTTTTTTTTTTTTTATTATTATTATTAATCCATGATAGATTTTTTTGTAATACTTGATCGATTTTTTTGTAATCCATGATCGAATTGTTTTTTGTTTTTTTTTGTAATCCATGATCAAATTTTTTGTTTTTTGTTTTTTGTTTTGTAACCCATGAAAGAATTTTTTGTAATCCATGATCGAATTTTTTGTAATTCATGATCGAAATGTTTGTTTTTTTTTCTTGTAATCCATGATCGAATTTTTTGTTTTTTTTTTTTTTTTTGTAACCCATGATAGAATTTTTTGTAATCCATGATCGAATGTTTTGTAATACATGATCGAAATGTTTGTATTTTTTTTTTAATCCATGATCGAAATGTTTGCTTTTTTTTTTTGTAATCCATGATCGAATTTTTTGTTTTTTGTTTTTTTTGTAACCCATGATAGAGTTTTTTGTAATCCATGATTGAATTTTTTGTAATCCATGATCGAATTGTTTTTTTCTTTTTTTGTAATCCACGATTGAATTTTTTGTTTTTTTTTGTTTGTTTTTTTTGTAATCCATGATCGAATTTTATGTAATCCATGATCGAATTTTTTGTAATCCATGATTGAATTTTTTGAAAATTTGTGATTTTTTTTTTTTAATCCAAGATCGAATTTTTTTTTGTAATCCATGATAGAATTTTTTGAAACTTTGTGATTTTTTTTTTTTAATCCATGATCAAATTTTTTTTGTAATCCATAATAGAATTTTTTGAAAATTTGTGATTTTATTTTTTTAATCTATGATTGATTTTTTTGAAAATTTGTTATTATTATTTTTTAATCCATATTATTCAAAGAGAAAATGAGAGAGATGATGATTCTGAGGCCACCCTATCCCAGCCATATTATTCACATATCGAGTCCCAACAGCAACAGTGCAGGTGAGCATGAAGGATGAACAATCTTCGGGGATTTTAGATTGGGAACACAACAAAACACTAGCACTCAGGGATTTGGGAATAGTCAGACGCCTGCTAATATCAATGATTTGTTTTTAGATCGAATCAATGAATTGTTAAACAAATTCAATCAATAGCACCAACGTGACCAAGAAGAACAATAACGTCGTCTATCATTTTATTTTTAGATCATATGTTACTAATTTTATGCTTTATTGTAGTCCATGTATGATGATATACTTATTCCATGATAATTCTATATTTATCGTTTTGTGTGATGTAAATTAAATGCTGAATGGCGGTTCATGCAGGGAAAGAACATATCAATATTCGCATATTCATTCAAAAACATGAAAATTCTTAATGGAGTACCCTCATTTCTTATTGAATTCCAAAAAAAAAATATTTATAATGAATTTTAATCATTGTTTCAGATTTTTTTTAAGCTTTATTCTGACCGATTCACCCGATTCCCGATCCGGATCGCCGATTCGCCGATCCGGATCGGTTTTTTGGAAGCCCGATCCGGGTCACCGATCCGTTTTTTAAACCATTGGTTTGGCGTCATGTAAAACAGCCTCTAGATTAAATTTTTTTATTTTAAAGAAAATTTGAAAAAAATAAATTCTTCTAATATATATTGGATAAGACAAAGTCTTGATTGGAGAAAACTCCACAATTTAAGGATTCATAAAAGATGCAAATAACCAATCGAGACTACAAGGAAGAACCAGGGGGATCAAATATATAAATAAAGCAATAAAAAGAAGAAGAAGAAGAATGTTCCTCTTCTTATTTTTAGTTTGGTGTGCAACTTTCTTTTTCTTCTTTTTTTAGTTTCTCTTTATATTCTTCTTGTGGTACTAAAAAGAAAAAATTATGCTTGATGAAAGTGGATGAAGAGAGATTCAGGCAACTTAGAGATAGATAGGGAGAGTTTGGCCTTGACTAGAGTGAGAGGGCTACAAATAAAGAGAGAAATAAAGGGAATGAAATAAGAGGAGAGAGAATGAGTACATAAAGAGAGAAAGATGAAAATGGTAGAAAGTTGTTCCTCTTTATTTTTGCACTATGGAAGTTATCTCCCTATATTAATGGAAACTTACTGTTAACATTTAAAAAAAAAAAACAAAAAACAAAAAAACGAAACAACAACATAGATATTGATACGGAAAGAAGAATGAGAGAAGTGAAGTCCAGAGATCAAAAAAAATTACGATGAGAGAAACAAAGAGCGATATGATCTTCTAATCCTTTGTTGGTGTTGCTGTTTATTTGAGAGAGGAATGTCGACGATGGCTGGTTTATATTATATTTTCGTAAGCCAACACTTTTGAGTTCTAATAGAAATGTAAGGAGGAAAAAGATAAGGCTTTTTCTTTTATGGTTTCGTCATAAATATTTTGTGATTATGTATATCATGCGGTAATTAGATAACTATACAGATGGACAAGTTTTAGGATTTGCTCTTTAATACTTTTGGAATTATTTTTCATGGAGAGATTAGGATTTGTTAAAGGCAAATTGTTTGGTGCGTCCAAGCCCGTACCTGTTACTATACAGGCTTGGAGATCCGCACCGTCCACCAAAATTGGGTCCCTTAAATAACAGTCCTCCAAAGAAAAAGTAAATTCAATGGTTCAAATATTTTCTCCAAAAGATATTATTTATAGTTTTTAAAATTTATTTATTTTTACAAATTAATAATCTCCATGTGAAAGATTATATAGGCTCTAAAACTCAGGATCAAATTGTATTTCAAAAATAAATTATTAAGGGCCCCATATTTCTACATGTTAGTCTGTAGACACATGGTAACCGTGTCCTTTGTTGAATTAATAATATTTTTTTGAAAATATTGTTAAATTAATCATATTCTTAGCTTATTTTTAATTGGGGTAAAAGAGGTTCTTGCGTACAAGAGTGGCCACCTTATCCATCATGAAGAAAAGGAAGAAAAAGAAAATAGCGAAGTTGCCCGTTTCCTCCACAAAGGGGCTATAGAAGTTATAAACTTGGACTTGGCTTGGGACTTGGACTTACATGAGCTGGTGAATTTGAGTGGACTTATGTGGCCCGAGTAGTGTATGGACCCAAAAAGGACTAAATAAAAAATATTCAAATTTTTAAAAAATAAATAGCAATATAAAATATAAACGACGTTGGAAGTCCAAACAAAATTGATCTTTCGTTTTTTCCAATATCATTTTTCTTGTCATAGTTTTAATGTTGAAAACCCCTCTAATTGATCATCCTGATATCGTAATGCGGCTAAAGTGTGAGGGTACAACAATTTAGTGAGTAAAACAGACACAAAGAGAGAATGTATAGAGAGATAAAAGGGGTAGGATCCAAGCTCTACCAAAAGTTGCAAGCAAACTGTTGTATCTTAAAAAAAAGTTACATAATCTCCATGTAACATTATGCAAGGTGGGGCCTGCGAGATGTATCGGGAATCTCTCAACCAACAACCTAGGGTGGAATCACTCACGTCGGAAATGAGGAATCACTTAACTCCAAAGTGCAGCAAAAAATTGCTGGCAACTAATTATATTTTTTTCATCATCCCTCTTTTAGTCCTTGTCTAAACTCAAAACGTAAGTCTACGTATTTTTAAAGACCCCATAATCAAGTCCATATATATTGGAAGACCAAATCTTACCTTTGGAACTCTTAAAACGAACTCTAAAAATATGCAAAACTAACCTATTACCGATGCAACATAAATTCTTAATACATTAACTTCAATGCAAAACTCCATTTTCCATACGTATTAAAAGCTAAACCACTCATGTTGCACAATCCACGAAGTTCCCACGAAGTTCCAAAGCATACTCCAACTCCCAAATCTTGAAAACTTTTCAATTTGACTCTCTCTTTACCCCATTCAAGAGATTAGATATCCACTATTACACCATTCTAAGCTCATAGAAACTAGCAGTACATGTTGGATTTGTGGGTCCCATATTGGGCCCTACATCATACTCCCTGGATTTGAGAGAGCTCGCCCTCGAGTTCGTATTCGAAACACCATAATATTAAGTGAGAACGACCATTTCTATAGGGCAAGTCCACAATATTACGAACCTTAACCTCATTTGAGAATACTCACCCATGAACCTTCAAATGGCTAAGAAGAGTCCGCAGTACAACATTTTTCAATTCGAACTGGGTGAGTTGCTATAGGGATCTTGCACTTCGATGAAATAATAGCTCATCCTGCCTTCTAGCATTGAGAACATTATCATACACTTTTTGGTGTACATTCTTGATGCAAGGAGATAATAACACCAGAAAAATAAAAAGAAAATGTTGAGATAATATACCATTTCTCAAGGTCTGTAAGGGAATCCACCTCACAATAATCTATGCACGAGACCAAACTTTATTAACTCCTTCACCACATTTATAATGAAGGGAACCGTCCATTTAAATAGGCTAAAAAACAGAAAAAAAAAAAAAAACAATTGGCTTTCCTATTTATCTCCCTCAATCCATTTTCTCTCATCCTTATCTTCTCTCTCTTAAATTCACGGGCCACCCACGTTTTACCCATTGTTGAAAAGATAAACCTCCACGTTTTACCCAAAGCTATTGTTGAAAAGATAAACCCTAGATCTAACATTATCATATTTATACTCCTAGACTAACCAACCCAATTGATCAATATCAACTCACGACAAAATAAAATCACCTAATTATCCTTGTGCACCTCCTATTCTTGAGTTAAAAGATAGACTAAAAAAAAACTAATAATAATATTTTTTTTTTTTTTCACTGCATCATTCTCCCGAGGTCGGGAGAAGCTTGACCTTGAGCTTGATTTAAAGCGGATCTCCTTCTTCATCACCATGGAGGTCTATTTGTTGAATGGGATCTTCTGAAACATGTTCCTCTTCCTTAGTCAAGTATACATATATCTTCTTTTTTTGGCATTCAAACGAATAATGTCCTGGTTTGTTGCATCGATAACATATAAACTTTGAAGTTTTTTTTTTTTTTTCATTAAATTTTGGTTGGCGTAAAACCTCCTTCTGGGGGTAAAAGCGCTTATCGGTGCTCCTTTGGTATTTTGTGTCTACTCGTAAAGTAAGTTGAAAAGCTTCACTTAAAGTTTATGTGCGATGTAGAAAAACCTCATCCCTAATGGTACGTTGAAGGCCATTTACGTATCGCGCAATATTTTGTCCATCCATCTCTTGGAAGTTATTTTGAGCAATTAATCGATAAAACTCCTCGGTGTAATCTTCTATTTTTTTTTCATTATGTCGAAGATTTTGAAGTTCTTGAAAGAAAATTTGTTCATGACCTGCAGAAAGAAAATTTTCTTTCAATTTCTTTTTCATATTTTGCCAGTCAGTAATTTTTCCTTTCCCACTACGAAGTCGGGATTGTTGAACTTACTCCCACCAGGCCGTAACATACCCACGGAGATTGGTAGTAACAAGTTTAACCTTACGTTCCTTTGACAATTCATTCCATTCAAAATAATTTTCAATTGCATTTAACCAATCAATAAAGCCTTCGATGTGGAACTTACCATGAAATTATGAGAGGTCGACTTTAATACAAAAATCTCGTGGTCGTTCTATAAGACGCGGATATGGCCTATAATCTTCTAGTGGTCACTCTATAGGACGCGAATCTGGCCCGTAATCTTCGTTATGCGCAAAATCAACACCTTGGTTTTGTCATGGAATTCCTGATGCAAGATTAATGCGGTTGTTAGGACCTTCTTCCCAATGAAGGTTATTGTCCAACCGCTGCAACCTCTGATCTAACTGTTGCATCATCTGATTCATCTCCTGATTTATCTCACGTACTTTAGTTCGAAAATCCATTACATATTGCATCATCTTATTCATCTCACGTATATCAATTCGAAAATCCTCTAGAGCTTTAGTCAAAATCTCTCCCCTACGGTCATCCATAGCTGAAGCAAGACTAACTTGATTCGCTTTTTGTGGCATTGTAAACTCTGGACCTAACTTGCTCTGATACCAATTGATGCAAGGAGATAATAAAAACAGAAAAATAAAAAGAAAAGGCTGAGAAAATGTACCCTTTCTCAAAGTTTGCAAAGGAATTCACCCCAAAATAATCTCTTCACGAGACCAAATTTTATTAACTCATTCACTATCTTTATAATGAAGGGAAACGTTCATTTAAATAGACTAAAAAAAAAGAAAAGAAGATAAACAACTGACTTTCTTATTTTATCTCCCTTAACCTATTTTCTCTCATCCCTATCTTCTCTCTCTTAAATTCACATGCCACTCACGTTTTACCCATTGTTGAAAAGATAAACTCCCACGTTTTACTCAAAGCTATTGTTGAAAAGATAAACCCCCTAGATCTAACCCTGTTTTATTTATACTCCTAAATTAACCAACACAATTGATCAATATCAACTTACGACAAAATAAACTCACCTAATTATCCCTGTGCACTTCCTATTCTTGAGTTAAAAGATAAACTCAAAAAAAACTAATAATAATATTTTTTTTTTTTCTTTTTCATTGTATCAATTCTTTTCAACAAACTCATCAATAAGAACATCCAACGAAAATGGCATCTGCTCCTTTGAGCATTTCTCCCATGGATCACCAAATTTAAGAGAGACATAGAGAACAAAGGAGCTGACAAGTTCAATAGCATATGCTTGGAGATTGAAATCCTTTGAGTCAAAATACAATGGATTGCCACCACCATCATCGAGAGGAATGAGTTTTTTAGAGTCTTTCCATCCAACTTTCTCTTCACTTGCATCTTCCCCATCATCATAAGTACTATTTTTCTGACTAATTCCTTTGGGAACAAAGAGAACAGTTTTCTCCAATATTTTGGGTTCAATTCCTTCTCATCCACCTCATTCTTTATCAAAAACATCATTCACGGAAGCCTCCCTAATAGTAGGATCTTCTTCTTGACCCTCTTCGATGATTGGAACATTGATAAAGTCATTATCACCCACTTCTTTCTCAACCATACGATAGCTCGCTTGCTAATGGAACCTCATATGCAAGAATATGGGCCTCTGCAATGTCTTTGACATTTACCCATCCAAAAGTTGCATTCACATATGTAGGACTCCCATTTACAAGATGTAAAATAGCAGCACAACTTGTGTTCAAAGTTGGTTGTAGAAAGGGACCCATCACCATTGCTGGATTTATTGTCACTAAGTCAATCCCCTTCTCCTTTGCTAAACCCCAAGAAGCCTTCTTAACCAAGGTTTTTGCTTGGACACACCAGTTCTTTGCTTCATTCTAAATTGTTGGATCAGAAAACAAGGTCTCATCAACAACAACATCAAGAGTTCAGGGATTTCTATTAGACAATGCAGCTGCTATGGAGGACGTTACAACCATCCTTTTAACATATAACGTTTTGGAACGGGACTTAAGAACATTAAGAGTTCCCTTCACAACTGCATCAGTCATTTTAGTCTTTGCAACTCTGAGATTGGAGCCACTTGCTTCATTACCTTGGTACAGAACTTGGTAGTTACTTCAATTGTAGCCTCAACGGCTAGCCAGTTGCTCTCATTGAGTGCAACGAAGAAAGATATGGCGTCGCCTCTCACAGCTAGGTCAAGAATGGCACACGGGTAGTAGCTTATGGTGATGTAAACAAGTTTGTTTTCCTCGAATACAGTGGAGATTCTATTGTCACTGATCACTCACCATCCAAGCTATTCATCACAGTCAAATACATCATTGGCAATTCTTTGCTGCAAAATTCAGCAATGGTGTTAAGTTCACTAAGAACACCCGCTACGAAAGTAATAGCATAAGCATCATCACTATTAGCTCTCACATTGCCATCAATCAAAAAATCAACTGTAGGCTTATTACAACACCCAATGCAGCCAAAGTATGGCTCAAGCAAGAGCTTGAATGCCTCTTTAAAACATAAATTGTGTTGTAACAATCCAATGACTGATTTAGAACCCACTTGAGGTTTCAAACACAGTATGAGAACATATCTTTGTTTTGCACGCTCAAGATTGTGGAGAGTTGCTAAATTATTCAATTTCATGCCCAACAATTGAGTTCTTGAACATAATGCAAAGCAATACCTCCATGGATATGGGCAGCACAAACAACTCTTAGAGACATCTCATCCATCACATTTTGTGCACATTGAAAAATACCACCGTTGCATTGCAAGAGGGCAACACTATCAACCATAAACCCACATGAGAAAAACTCATCTCTTAGGACACAAGGAAAACTTTGAACTTTGAGGCTCTCTCTTGCTGAATTTTGGGAGGACAAAATGCAAATATTGGGTTCCTTAGGTTTAGGTTTTGGGTGATATGGCACAAATTTGATTCTTCCATCACAGTAAAGCGCCAACTCAGTTCCCTTGTAGAAAATGATTTCAGCCACCTTTAGGCAGCATCCCCTATGCTAAACTCAACAACTGAGAGCTTAGGGTAAAGTACCTTGAACTCTTTGGTGGGAACCTCAGGCGACACCCTAAATTTAAGTAAGACATAGAGAACTAGGGCACACCAAAGTTCAACAACATACAGTTAGGGAGTAAGGTTTTTCAACTGAAAATACAAATGATCGCCAACACCATTGAGAGAAAGGAGCTCTTTGCAGTATGTACCTCTTGATTTCACCTCATTTACATCTTTGCTTTCAACATCAGCACCCGTTTTCTCTCTTATTCCTTCATAAACAATGAGATATGTTCTCCCCATCATCTTGGGAGCAAGTTCATCTCTCTTGCCCTATTCTTCATCATAATATATATCAAAGATTGGTGGATAATCACAATTGATGACTTGTTGATTTTGGGAACTATTTGAAGAGAACAAGACTTCTTCATGGTTGTTCTCAAATAGAGTTCCATAATAACCGCCCAATCATCATCAATTTGGCACCTAGGACGATGACATATTGCGTCAATAAGTATGACATGTCTATCACTATTTGGGTCACCGACTCATTGCTTTGAGTATTCACGGCTGAGCTCATGTTTAGAGCAAGTCTCTTGCCACTCAAGCCGCAAGGTAAACGGCTCAACTTGCCTACGAAGTGCCTCCAACTCTTCGTCTCTTGCATTGTTCACTCCGTAATTGCCACACCCACCTATCCTCCTCCTAATCACCATGGAATAGAATGTGTAATTGGAGATAACACCCTGCTCAAGCTTGAACTCAGGCTCTAATACTAAATGATGCGGCTATAGTGTGAGGGTACAACAACTTAGTGAGAGAAACATGCACAAAGAGAGAATGTAGAGAGAGAAAAAAAGGGTGGAAGCCAAGCTCTACAAAAGCCTACAAGCAAATTGTTGTAACTTAAAAGAAACTTACATAATCTCCACGTAACACGCGAGACGTGAGGGATAATTTGGGAATGTCTCAATTAACAAGCTATGGCGGAACCACTCATGCTGGAAAGGATGAATCACTCAACTCCAAGTGCAGCAGAAAGTTGCTAGCAACAAATTATATTTTTTCATTCAAAATTTGTCATCCCTTTTTAAAAACATTGTATATTTTATGAACTAAAAACCTAAGTCTACATGTTTCTAAAGACCCCCTAATCAAGTCCCCCCTATCCATTGGAAGACTAAATCCCGTCTTTGGAACTCTTAAAACATGCAAAACTAACCTATTACCCATACAACATAAATTCCAATGCAAAACTCCTATTTTTCATACATATTAAAAGCTAACCCATTCCCATTGCACAATCTACCAAGTTCCAAGCATACTCCAACTCCCATATATTGGAAACTCCTCAATTTGACTCTCTTTACTCCCTTCAAGAAATTGGAAACCCATTATTATACTATTCTAGGTTCATGGAAACTAGTAGTCCATGCTGGATTTTTGGGTCTCATAGTGGGCCTTTGATCACATTGAGATGTCTGAATATGAAAAAAAAGCGATATTTCGAGTCTCAAAAAAGTGCATCTTACAATAAACTATCTGGAGCATCTACTTGATTTGAACTATTTTTGGAGTTTAAAATTTTATAACTATAGATGAAATAGATTTTCAAGTTATCATAAGAAGTTTTTACACCAAAATTACTTGTTATAATAAAATTTAGAGGTGCGTCGTATTTGATTATATAAGGTTGCAACCTTATGAAACTACACCCAAAATAAAAACTTATATATCTATATAGAAAAATGATCCTGTCAGCCCACGGGCTGATAGCTACAGTGTCAGCCAATAGCTCAGATTGAATCTGAGCCAATCTGACGGTTGCGACTTCATTTCGTATTTGAATTTTTATTTTTTTCTACAATCCAAATCACTTGAAATTTTAAGCGTTCATTATTTTCATCAAGGCACCTAATAAAAATATAAATAACAAAATTCACAAACTATAAATTAACCAAAATACCCCCGAAACTTTTCTGGGGTATTTTGATCAATTTTTATTTTGTGAAATTATTGTTTTTATATTTTTATTATATTATCATATTTTTAAAGAATAGAGGCTCAAAATTTCAAGTGATTTGGATTTGTAGAAAAAAATGAAAATTCAAATACAAAATGAGGTCGTGATCATTAGATCAGGCTGAAATTCAATCTGGTTCGTTGGCTGACACTGTAACTGTCAGCCTGTGGGCTGACCGGATCCTTATATATCTAGTATCAAGAAATGTGGTTTCAACACTCGAAATCTTTGTGATAGCCTTAAAATATATTTTCATTTTTATTTATAAAGTTTAAAGCTTACAAAATAGGTCCGATTGATAGGTCTATGAAATTTTGAAAATTGACGGTCCAAAAATGCATTACAAAATACACTATTTCCAAAATTTGAAATCCATTTTTTTCTCATGTCCATGCTCTTGATGCCGAGATGATCAATTTGATGATATTTAAGCATTGAAACAATCTCTTCTAGTAAAATATTTGAGGTAGGCTCTAACTTGATTATGCGAACTAACGAGAAATCAAACTTATGAGCCACACCATGAAGCTATAGGAATGAATGATTGATGAACGACTAAGGTATGAAATGAGTTTATAGAAAATCAATTCAGTTTTATATCAGGGAGGTCAATAATTGATACTATTTTTCTACTTAGGCAACTAATTGAGAAGTTTGGGGTGAAGGGAAGAGACCTCATCATGGTCTTTATTGATCTAGAGAAAGCTTAAGATATAGTACCTTGAGATTTAATTTGGTGGTTGTTGCAAAAAAAAAAAAGAGTCTCCAGATACTATATTGGAATAGTCTATGAAAACTAAAAAACATCCAACAATTTTTTGTTGTAAAAAAAACGAGTCTCCAGATACTATATTGGAATAGTTTATGAAATCTAAAAAACATCCAACATTTTTTCATTTGCATGAAAACCATAAAAGTGTGAAAAAAGTCAATGGAAAGCAAAGGTCGTAAGAAATACACAAGAATAAAAATCTCAAGCGTCCACGTAGCCAATCGAATGAGTTGTTGGAAAGCCTCCATGGGAGACAACGATCTTAGTTGATTATGCAAGTCTCAATTTAATGACATGATCAATAGCTGCAAGGACATCATCAACATCCTGCCCAAAATTAATAGAGGAAAAACGTCAAGGCATGTTCAAATGCAGACATCTACACCCAAATTTATGAGGAAACACATTTACCTGGCGCCCAAATATTCGGAGAAGAGATTGTAGTGGCTCCTCACCAAATCCTAAAGAACCTTTGAGAGAACTTCCCGTGTTATAGGATGCTTTAAACGATGACTTCAAAAAAGACTACCCAAGTTAGATATTATACATCGGTTTTTGTATGGTTGTGATTTTTACTCTGAAAAAAGAGGTCTCCATCAAGTTGTAGTTAAAAGCACAAAAAAATGGAGGATCATAGAACATTAGTGGAGCAAAATGCAAAAATCAAGCCAATCAAAACTAATTCAGTTATTAATTGGAGAAGTATATGATAAATGAAATAATTATTCCTCATCGAGCAGCAATTCTAAATTTCAAACACAAAGGATTGAAGATCAAGCTAATCAGAACTAATTTATTTATTAATTGGAGAAGTACATGATAAATGAAATAAGTATTTCTCATCGAGCAATTATTTTGAATTTCAAACAAAAAGGAGTTTCAAAGATTAATTAGTTTTGAAGCCAAAATAGCTTGACATTTGAGGTCCTCGAATCCCCGAATGGAAATTCTTGAACTACCGCTTTACTGCTCTGCTATGAGTGCTAGCTTTCTGACATCGCTTGTTTTAATGCTGGGCTTGCTTTCTCGCTTTGCTACTAGTTGTCTGCTTTCTTGTTCGCCTGCTTTTTTCAAATGCATAAAGGAGATGTGAGATAGTGCATATGATCCATACCACAAGCAAACAAACTAATTACAGCATGACCAATTGTCAAAACTATGAAGAGCCTTCTAATATAATAAAATTAGAAAAAAAAGAAAGATGAATTATCTAGGATGTAGAAGAAAAGTGACCGTATTTCACCTGTAATTTACTAGAAGCAGATTAAAACCCAATGAGGAGAGAAATGCTAGGTTCTCTGAGTAGCTTGACAAGAAAGTAGAGTGTGGCCATTCATGAAGCCATTCAATAGATGAAGCCAACCGAGTTCACCTCTTTGACATATAAGCTTTACTAGAGTTCTGATTTAAACAAACTGTGTATATCTCAACCAACTAGAAGCTAAATGATATTGAATGGCAGAAACCACAAAAAAATGGTGGCTTGCACATTTGAATGAAAGGAAAAGAACTGAATGGACTCTCGTGCATCATCTACCAATGGATTAAGAAGTTCAACTAAATCAGTCCCTTAATCCAAGAATAGACAGCCTACCCAAAAAGATAGATTTCAAAGTATATCATTATTGTGATTTACAATATTTGTGTTATTAGTGAAAATACGGAAAGTAGGAATGTAATATAACCTTGTGAAGTTGTATTAGTTTCAAGAGATATGCTGTTAGTGCATTTAAGAACCTACTTTAGCTTCTTCTGTTGCAGTTACAAATTTAATCTGATCAATGATACACACTCTAGTTTACAACTAAAAATAAATTTATTCAAATGCAGTTACATTGCTAATTTCACATGCTAGAGGAGCTTGACTGAAACCCAAGTTCAGAAATCAAGGGTAATTTTTCTTAGTATAGAAAGTGCTAAAAAAAAAAGAAAAAAAAAAGAAGCCAAATAGCTACCAAAGATAAATAACTGAAACATCAATAACACTTCAAAATTGGAACAAAAGGCTTACAAATTAGGTGATCAATCTCCCAATTCATCAGCCAAACTGTGCCACAGGATTCAGGTCTGCTTTGGGCTGATTCGACAGAGTATAACTTCTTTGACATAAACAAAATATATATATATATATATTTGAAATTTTATTTTTAATTTTTTATATATTTTTGTATATAAATATTTAATTTATTTATTTTAAATTAAAAAAAAGTATGAAATCTTCCTGAATCGATCAAAGTACTGAATTGCTTCATTTTTCTCTAACCCTCAAACGAATCCGGACAACCTTGATTCATTCTTTGCGGCTGCAGCACTTAACGGCCGGCATCGTCCTCATAAGTTTTATCCAAATTTAACACCGCCTAATTCACTTGCAACCCTCCCTATAAAAACTAAACATTCACGCTCTCTCTCCTCTTTCCCGCTCTTCTGCCCTTTCCATCCTCTGCTCCTTTTCCTTCACTAACATCTCTCTCTCTCTCCCTCTCTCCATGGAAATGGTACTCAGAAATCCTAGATGCCCAATCTCAACTTTGAGAATGTTTACCAGAATCAGCAGGTGGAAGAGTCCTTTGTTTATGAGCTCCGTTCGCTTCCTTCCTTTTTTCAGTGCGGACAACCCTGCAAAACCCATTCGTTCCTTCATGCTCACCATTCCGGCGGCCTATACGAACTTTCGACCATCAGAAATGGAGTTTCTGGATCTGCTTCTGCCGAATATTTCAGCTCGCAGACTGAGGTAATGAAGCCTTTGCCTTTTCTTATCTTCTTTTGATGCTTATAAACCAAGTTATACTCAGGTATCACTGTATTATCTTGCCACTTCCATGGCCTTATTTGATTTAGGAAGAAGAGGGAAAAAATTGAAAAACTACAAAAATAAACGAAGATGATAGATATTACCCTCTCTGGCAGTCCACCTCAAAATATCCTTTTTGCAAGAACTAAACTCAATTCAACTTATCTTCGTCTGCAATGCACATTACATATATTTAAGGAAAAAAAAAATCTAATAGCAATTCACTTAGACTCATTCCATGAGTCTTATCCTGTACCACAGAGATGATTCGAGTCTGGTATCATTCAGATTAGTAATGAGCCAAGTTGAACAAACTGGAAATTTGCATGGGTTCCTTTCAAATAAAGGAAAAAAAGAACAAAACACTTTTTTTGGGTTGAAATGAACACGTTACAAGTTTTTGAATTTAAGAAAAGAAGTGGTAGGGTGGGTAATGGTTTGAGCAGTCTGTTAAGTTATTAGCCATTTAGTGTTTTTGAGAGATTATTCATTGATAGTTAGAACTAAATTCAAGCTGGATTAGCATATTGTTGAAGTATGGATGCTCCTTCTTTGAGTTGCATATACTTAAGATTTGATAGGAGAGATTATGCTAATTGGCTCCAGGAGTAATGGGGGATTCAAAGATTCCATATAGGTATCCTGTTTTTTTTTATTTTTATTTTTTTAATGTCCTTTGGGTCTTCCTGCACTTTTGTCCCATTTCTAACACAATCTTGAGAACATTTCTGATGTCCACCGGAAATTTGATGGGCTTGGTCTTGGCATGAGTTTGGCACTAATGAAAGAGAGCATATTTTTAATATACTGCGAGATTGAGTTTGTATGAATAAGAATTATGCTCAATGGACAGTGTTATTAGGATCCGTAATTATCATTTGGAGGCTAATAAATTGATGGTTGGGATATCCTATTCAGTTTTTATGTTTGTTTGCTTCTTGTACATGTTAAGAAACATAGTCTTCCTTTTTTTTTCCCCTTTTTTTCTGAATTCTTGTGCTTTTTCTTGCTAATTAAGGGTTCATACCTATCTTTTTCTTTTAATTAGCATTTCAGCATGATCGTGTGGCATCTTCTAGAAAACCAATTTCTTATTGTTCTCATTTCCTTGCAGACCCATGAAAACACTTAAGAGGAGCGATTCTTTTATGAGAACCTTGGTCACTACTAGAGCTTTTACGTCATCGACTATCTCGCCTGAAGCTTTCCAGGGGACATTGAGCTCCACAACTTATGGCTCGGAACAAATTCAGGTGACTTGCTAATAGAAGTTACTTTGATTCCCATTATAGAATTCTGTTGAGTTGAGTTTCATGTTATTTTGTTTCTCTAATGATGAGTATTGCAGTTGCTAGCCTAGGATTTACACCTGATTAGATGTGGCTGCTATTCCATGTTAAGTTGCTACCTACATGATTGATGTGTACTGATGTAAAGGTTTTTTGGAGTTTCTCAATGTAAGATATTAAAATTTTCATAGAAGCACTGATTATCTCTTTTATTAAAATTGAGGAACTTTGGTATGTTTTTTGGTTTGTTGCTATCTCTGTAAGGTTTTACTTATTTTTCTTCCATTTTTGTCTAGCTAGATCCTTATTCAAGTGTCTTGGAATTGTTCAGGATTGTCACTGTATAATAGTTGTTTTTTCCTCTATATGGGTTGTCATGTATATCGCTTTAAAGCTGTCCTTGAGATACTTTCATGTTGGGGTCGATTTTTCCTCCTTGATTTATTCCATATCTTTGCATGGACCGAGGATAGCTCAGTTCTTGGTGGACATGCTTTCTTTTCCAAAGGCTATTGCAAACTAAGAAATGATGGGCCTTAAGCAGAGCTATTCCCAATGTTCGAAAATTCGGCCGCCTAACTGCCTAGGCGCAAAAATTTTTAAAACGCCTAGGTGCAGTCTGGGTGGGGGCACTATGCATTTTGCTTCTGGGCGCCCGCCTAGGCGATCAAGGCGCATCGTCTGGCCGCCCGCCTAGTCGCCGCCCCGTGACAACTTGCAGGTGGCCATATAAAAACCCTTGATGAGCGTAAAAAATGGAATTTTTCCCCTAAAAAAGGGGGGAAAAGGGTTTTAGGCAGTATTCTAAACCCCCAAAAGAAAATCCGTGGCCTTTAGGGTGAGAAAAAACCCTCAATAACCAATGATTTATCGAAAGATCGATAAATTTTTTATTTTTTCAATTTCTTCCCAAACCGAAGGCAATAGTTCGTGGGTGGAAATGGAGCTTCTAATAGTTGATTTTGGCAATTTTTGGTGATCCAGTAGACGAGGTTTGCACTGACATCGATTTGATTTTGATATTTTAAAAGTATTTTCATATTTGAAAGAGGGCATTGATTTTATTTTGCTACAACATATTATGTTATGAATCATGTGCTTTTTCTTTTACTTTTTTTTCTTTTACGATATATTTACATGTTTGTAGTTAAAGGATTGACTTTTTTGGTGATTTATTGATTTTTTTTCTGACTTGGACGATGAAATTGAGCATATATCGTATTCTTTTATGAATAATTGATTCCTTTTTTGTACAATGTGTCTTATTTTTGATATTTTATTTTTTTGTTTTAGTTTATTTGATAAATAATTGATTATGTGATATCTTAATGGGTTAAGTCTTATGTGAAAGTCAAACTAAAGTCTTAAATGTCTTATATATTCAGTTATTCATTTAAGAACTCCCTTTTTTTTTTATGTTTTGGGTTGGGGGGGGTTTGATTTTGGTGAGGGCACCCTGTCCAAAGGCGCCCGCCTAGGCGACTAGGCACCCAAACCGCCTAAGTGCCTGAATCCGTTTTTTTGAACATTGACTATTCCTACATAACTTATCATTACGAAGTGAAACCAGCGTTGCTCGGCTGGACTTGGTCGAGTCATTCAGCCTAGCCAGAGCTATTCCTACATACTCGGGGGGCCTGAACATATACATTACTCAGGCGAGTACTGTACAAATTTGCCCGGGTACTGTAGAACAGGTACGTGCCTGAGTTCTATAGTACTCAGGTGATTTCCTACAGTACATGCCCGAGTATTGTTACTGATAACCATTTTTTCATCTCTCTCAATCTCTCTAAAAGGGGTGTGGGAATCTATCCCCAATTTTTATCTCTCTGTCTCTCTAAAAGCTAGGTCGAAACCTGCGCCCTTTTTTAATCTCCCTTTTTCTCCCTCCAGAGGGGGCAGAAATCTGCCCCCTGCTTTTCTTCTCTCTCTCTCTCTCTTTTCTTATCTTTTTCTCTCTCTAAAAGGGGGATGGAAATCCGCCCCGTTGTTTTCATTTCTCTATCTTTGTATACACACCTAGTCGAGTTTCTCACTCTCTTTATCTCTTCCCCAACGCAACCCACCCCCAAAAAAAAAGCTGCCACATTACTCGGCTCAGGCTGAGTCCTGACCCTGAGCCAAGTATTCAAACCTTGAGTGAAAGCCATGTTCTGTTTCTAGCATCCTTGATATTGCTCCTTTTTTTCTTTATTTGGTTTGTGCGGCATCATGAAACCATTTATATTCAGCTGGAAAGCAGACACTGTTCCTTATTCTAGATCTTTGGAGTAACTTAGGCTAATGCATTGGCACTCACTTGGAGCATTCCCATTGGTCTAATGTCCAACCTACTCACATAACATAGAGAAAACCCTAAAGTTAGGAGTGGTGTCACTTAGCATAATGGTACCGTATGACACAAAACTGCATAATTTAATCTATCACTCTTTCCACTTGTTAACGCATGTTGAAATGTGTTTTACTGAATTCAGCCAATTGGTTAAGATGGTTAGATCATATAAAACTGATGAATGAATTGGCCGAGCGGGAGATGTATGAGGACTTGGAGATGAGTCTAGCCCATTTTGAAATGAGTTTTACTGAGGAATTTAGAATGTTTGTAAAGATGGATGCATTACTCAAAACTACTGAGCAAACTAGCCAAGCCGGCCAGGCATGCTAAAAATATGGGGGATTATAAAGTTACCATGGGTGTCACGCCTCTGCTGCTGGTAATGCATGAGGATTATGTGAAGGCAGGATGGTCCATGGCGTCTTTTCTGCCCCTGAAATTCTGTAGATTTTTAGGCTGTTGTGCTTGTTATATAGAAAAATGTGACTGTGTTCTTACCACTAGGCTGGTCAATGCGATTTGAATTTATTTTAATGCTTCTAATTGTATTTAAATTGTGATGAGGTAGTTGCTTACATTGTACACTAATATTGGGTTGCATCACTCATTTGATAGGGATGTTATCCATTCCATTTTTTGTCTTTGCATATTCATGGTGTTTTCTAGCGTTCTAGGTGGAATTTTGGGTTTGCTTGGCCTTTTCTCTATGGCGAGTGCTTAATTATGGTATCTTATTTTTGTGTTACTAATCCAAGTTTATCCTCAACCACTCAGGACATCTATGGAGCTTAAACATGGCTTTGTGTTTCCCAGAGGAAACGTTTGATGGTGACGATTGTTTGATGGATGTTTTTCATGTGCAGGTGTTAGAAGGATTAGATCCTGTTAGGAAAAGGCCAGGAATGTACATTGGCAGCACGGGCCCTCGCGGCCTACACCATTTGGTTTCCTCTTACTGCGGCTCTTATTATTAGTTTTTAATTATCTATTTTCATTCTCTTTGTAACCGGGGTATCATTCAATTTGGTGAGAGTTCTTTTGTGATTGCTTATAGGTTTATGAAATATTGGATAATGCAATTGATGAAGCTCAAGCAGGATTCGCCACTAGAGTGGATGTCGTTTTACATTCAGATAATTCCGTGAGCATAACTGACAATGGCCGTGGGGTGAGAGTTTTCCATAGTACTCAATGATGTGTGTTGGCAGCAGTGATTCGAAAAGCGGACCGCCTAGCACCTAAGCGGTCCAAAAGGCCTGAGCGCATCGCCCAGGCCTAGGTGGCCAATCCAGGCTGCTGCCTAGGTGGTACGGAACCCACCTAGGCGGGTGCCCAGCGCCTAGCCCAGGGCCTGCGCCCCACCTAGGCGGCTGCCCCACCCAGACGTAGAATTTTTAAAGTTGATAAAAATTGATCAAAACATCACCCATTGATATTAGATTTAATTTTTGATGTTTTATAAATCTATTGGGGGTTTTTAGAAGATTTTGAGTCCTTAGAAGCATATTTGTCTGGGCATCCTTTTTGGATTAGACTGGGCCGCCTAGGTTCTGGGTGCCCGCCTAGACGCTGGGCGGCCTGGACCCCTCAGGCCGCTTAGGACCCGCCTAGCGCTTTTGAAACTATGATTGGCAGTATGAAACTATGATTTATATTCTCCATAACTTACACAAATCGGTTTGTCATAGCTTTGCATCTTTTGTAGGTCACATTGCAAATAGTGACTATGACATGTTCATATTTTTGCTTTTTCCACGTATAGATTCACTAATTTGAAGTCCATGTCCTTATCAAACTCGGTTCTTCTTTTGTTATCCAGATTCCTACAGAATTTCATCAAGTTACAAAGAAATCTGCTCTTGAGACTGTTTTAACGGTATGATTTCCTTCAAATATTTTGTAACCCTAAATTAGTTATAGACTGCGTTGGTGTTACGTACCTTTCATGTTTGTTTTCTTAAAGGTTTCATTTTTTAACTGTGCAAAATGAAATTAAAGTCTTCTTTTTTAGTGCTTAATGCATTTGCCCATACTTTTTGCTTTGTGTGGAATCATGTTCGAGTGTTTTCAATCTTTACTTCTTGTATTTATCCTATTTCTCTTCACCCATGCCCTTGTAAAATTTGGAAATGCAAAGATTTTAATGTGACACTAAGCAAATGTTGATAAACTTAACAGTCTTATCTTGATCAGTACTCAATTTGTGATATGTTGTCTGATATGCCATTCTATACATTTAAAACTTAGCTTCAGATTCCGCATTTCTCTTTGCTATTGGCCTCTAGTGCAACTTCTTCACTCCCATCTGTCTGGACAATAATTTCATCTCCCATGTCTGTTCTCCTCCATTTAACTTTTTCATTCATTTTAGCATTTTATTTCTGGCATCATTTCAACTTTTGCCTCTTCTAATTTGTTCAATCATTCATTGGTGATCCTCATTCTCCTATGAAGAGTCATTGAAATAATATCTTTCTTGGGGACTAGAGTCTTTGATTTAAGGCACTTCTTCATTCGCATCGGCCTTCCATGACTTGGTATATGATTCCATGATCATGCAGATTCCCGTGATATGATCATAATTAATCTAGGGCATTGTCTTAAAATGCCTAACAGAAATGTTTTGCTCTATTGGTCTGAATTAAGCAAGAGGGTGATGAGAAGCATCCTCTCATCCTTGCTACAAATATTCTTGATGCATTTGAAGTCAATCATTGTTCTTATGAACCCACTTGCATTTGATGTTAAACTATTTGTGTTGGATAAATCTTTGGTTAGGCTTGTGCAAGGGAAACTTTACAAATTTGTCTCTTGATCAAGGTATGAATCGCTATTTTCAAGGCTTTGTCCCTCATCCAATTTCCGTGAGCGCCTTACGCAACTATATAAGGTCCTTCCCTGAATTTGAATGGGTGGAAATCCTTGGTCAATGAAATTCTGTCTGAATTTCTCCTTGGTTTTCTCATTGACTGATCCGTATGCCAAATTATCTTATTTCTTAGGAGCATTGAATGTTCCAATTGATAGAGATCTGCTTGGGGCCTATCCATCACATGCTCCTATGCTATCTCAACAGTTAGGGCTTTTCTTTACTATGCGGCTCCTTTGCATTGATTCTTTCTACCTTCCTGGAGAACTCTTACACCTACTGATGTCCTTGGTTTCTGTGTTGAAGTAATGCAATTTGGGACCAGAATTTCCCTAGTGGTAAAAATTGTGTCTTTAGTAATGGTGGTCCCTGAGATAACCGGTGATAACAGATCAGGAACACAGAAATGAAGCCCCCATGGTTTATTTATTTGATAATTTTAAATCACCCATAATGCTTGTGGAAATCTTATTTGTAGCTAGTTGAAAATTTTGAGCTTCATCATCTGTTGCTTGAATACATTCATGGCTTATTATCTCCAATTTCATTGCTCAGAGTCGTTCTCAAACCTGGTAAGCTTTGTCTACCTCATAAACAAAACCTTTGAGGGCTCAGAATGCCTGTTGCTAGATGCTCGTACACATGACTAATTGTGGTAGAACTTTCTTTTCTTTTCATCTCATGCACCGATCTTTACTCCATTGCTAATGCATTTGAACCCCTTTTTGCTCTGCGTTTCTCTCTCTTCCCTTTATCTGACACTCCCATTGAAAAAACAATTATGTGGTTACTCAAGAATATAAAAGCACGTGAACTTCTCTAGTTACATCCCAACCTTCAAAATACTCTCTACTTGAAGGACTATCACTCATTATGTGATGAGTACTTCTTTGTTGGATCAGCATGCAGCTACTACTAGGAATCCTTGATGCTTCAACCTTTGCCGCCACAACATTTACAAAGTGCTCTATATTAATCTTTATATGCTATGCTGATAGAAGCCCTCAACCCACTGTATATGAGATGTCAAACATCAGATGATTGTACAATTGACCTTGAGAGCACCATGTGAAGCACTGTAAATTGTATTTTAGAGCAATCAAATAAGTCTTGCTAAGTTTTCATTCAGTGAAACATTTAAGAGGATTCTGTTTTCTTTCCACTATGTTTTAGTCTTTTTCTTGTTGACAAGTGTCTTGTTCTTTTTCATCTTAGTGTTGCCTTTTTTTGTTCCTTCTATCTATTGTTTAATTGTTTCTATGGTATACTTCTACAGATCTTGATGTTCAGATTTCAAGATTTGTTTTATTTTATGGGTAATACATCTTTTTGGTAGAGTGATGTATAATGACTTACTGTTGTGAACCTTTTCCATTCTATATGATTGTTAAATTTTATCTGTAACCACTGAGGTATGCTTTATCATTTATTACTTTCTGATGTCAGTTAAGTGGATCTACACCAGTTGCTACATTGGTGGTTATCTTAACACTCTTCTCTGCGCAATACTGATTTAGTGAAAAATTGCATAGGTCTTACATGCTGGGGGCAAGTTTGGTGGTTCACGCAGTGGTTATAGTGTCTCTGGGGGTTTGCATGGCGTGGGCTTATCTGTTGTTAATGCTTTATCCGAGGTTTGTTTTATCCCTTCTACTTGGGAATCTTCAATTTTTCCTCATGCTTTACATGTTACATGCATTTATCTGCTTACTCATCCAATTATGTGTGCTCTCTGGTGGTATAGCCTCCTGTAATAATCATGTCAAACAAATGTCGGATGTAGCTTCAGTTTCTACTTTCTAGTGCAAACGTTGTGAACTTGAATGTGCGAAACAACAGGTGCTCCAATTATTAATTGTTGAGAGAGCCCAGCTGTTCATTGGTTTTCATGGCCCCAAGGAAGGGTCCAGATTGTAGAGCAGAATGTGGACTTTAATCGAATGATGGTGCTTCCTTTTCCCTGATCAGGTGATGCATGGTTGAATGTGGCCATATTGTTCAACCAGATGAATTTATTGCTGAAAGATGCCCGCACATTAATATCCTAGATCCAATGATATCTAAAGAAAGACTTCTATTGAATATTGATACATGTTATGGATCCAACAGATTACCAAATTCCTCTTACACAAAACCAGGTAGGAGCCCCATTGAGTGAGAGAGAAGATACATTTTGGTGTTGGGTTTTGTGGCCTTTAAAGGCCTAGAAAGCTTGTAAATATGATATTTTATAGTATAATATGCACTTCAGTAGGAGTGTGTGTGTTGACTAACAAAGAGGTCAGGCGGTTTATAGCCCGTCGTGTCCAAAACCTTTACTCTTGGGCATGTGGCACTACCGAGAAGTGTTACAGTGGGTCATCCCTTTTTGAGGTCTGAGAGATACCCTGGGATGATGTTTGTAGGTGAGGAGAACTGTTCTCTTGTGTACGGTTGTAGACTTATGAGAGCAGAGGCTAAAACTTCAACAAACTTCCGCACAACATGTACCCATGACAACCACATTACTGGGATCTAGCCCTGTAAAGGGCCATGTGTATATGTGCATAGAGAGAGCTGCTTTTACATTGTGGTGACAAGCGCTAAACTTGCTCTTAAAGGAGATATCTGAAATCCACATTTCAGGACCATGGTCCCACTTCTTATTGTCTAACTTTGACATCATGAGCCCTTGCTTTGAGGTTGTGGGTCATGGGTCTCTGTTAGGTTGGATAAGAAAACAATAGTGGATCATTGTTCTTGGGGCAAGTGGAGTGCCCTTATTGCTGCTATTTTTTGACCCACTGGTACTAGTGCACTCCTAGTATATTTTATTTTGTATTAGAAATATTTTTATGATTTTGAAATATATTTTTCAAAATTTTAAAATATTATTTTTGTTGTAACCCCTTTAGGGGGACACACCACTTTTTTAGATAAGACATACATAGATTAGAATCTTATTCAAATTGGGACATGAATCTTGTTTCCATTTAAACAAAATTTGAAACCCCCTCTAATATTACAACAAAATTTCTCTCTCATGCCCTAAGATTTCCTTCTCTCTCTCTCTCTCTCTCACACCACAATTCTCTTCCTCTATTTTTACTTAAAGTAAAGAAAGGGAGAGGCCCCTCTTCCTCTCTCACGCCAACCTTTCTTTCTGCCATATTTTCTCTCACAAAAACTCTCTCTCCCTCCATATCTTGGCATGCCATCTTTTCTCCTTCTCCATTATGTGTGTAGTAACTCAAAGAAATAAAAGAAGAAAGATGAGACATGAAAATCTTAAGTGGGGTTTGTTGTATTTTGAAGAAAGAAGGGAGAAGCCCAGAGCCTAGTGAAAGATCATCTCACAAATTCAACCTTTATTATTCCTATGGGGTTTCTACAAACCCTAGTATAATTTTTGAGTTCTATAAAACCCTAGATAAAAGGTATTGCCTATAAAATCTTTCCTATCTTAGAATTTCCAGCAATACTTAAAGGATTAAATCGTGCGCAATCAGTCAGGGAATTGGGTGTGGGGTGTTCCAAGACCTGTGAGGATAACTCTAGGCTTCCACTTGTAAGTCTTATCAGTTGATTCAATTAATTTTGAATGATATTTCTTAATTTTTTTGTGAATTTTCAGGAATATTTGCTGTACTAAAAATTATAGTGGAAGTTTGTTTAAAGCTCCTGGATAGTTTATATTTGTTTTGGCATTGAAAGTAAAGATCCTAGGTTGTATCTAGGGTATTAATTTTGATTTACAGCAGCAGTATTTAGTGGTCTATGTAAGTGGAATTCAGGTATATTAAATAAAATAATTTTTCTTTTTAAATTCAATACCTTGACTTCCACATTGACACTTTGTCATTTAGGACCATTAAGAATGCTACAGCCAGATACACTTAACACTTTAAAAAAATAAAATGCTACAGCCAGATCACTTTCTTGCTTGGGCAAGGGATAGAAGTTAGTTCAGGTGAGAAATCATCTAAGGGGTGCAGTGCTTTGTTCAAGAACATACTGTGATTGCTAAATTTTCAGCACTATCCTTTGGTTTGGAATTCAAGATCCATAGAGGAGATAAGTGGAGACGAGTTGCCACTGTACTGAACAAGAAACCAGATTATGGGAAGCTTAAGAAATATGCCACTAATGGAATTCAGAAGAGTCTTCCTTTTTGGAGTTTACGTTGCAAATACCAATGCTAGTATCCTCAATAGAAGTCTATAGGGATGAATGGACATATTGTCTCAATATTGTGTAATTCATCCCCATTGCTAGGAAGCAATGATAAAAAAGTTGTCCACTTGAACACCTAGGCGGCTTTCTGGAGAAAACGCCTAGGCATTCTTAAGGCGGTCACTATTAGGCGCTAGAACTAGGCGCTCGCCTAGGCGGTCGAGCGGATGATTAGGTGGTCGAACTGTTAAAAAATTCGGCCGCTCGACTGTCTAGGTGGAAAAATTCCTAGGCGTTATCTGAGCGGGGTCATTATGCGCCTTGACTCTGGGCGGCTGCCTAGGCGGGCTAGGTGCCGCCTGTGACACTTCGAGGATGGGCGAAAAAAAAACCTTAGTGAGGGTTAAAACATTTATGTTTTTTGGGGGAAAAAGGGGTTTGGGGGGACTTTAAACCCCCAAAACAAAAACTGTGGCCTTTAGGGTGAGAAAACCCCCCCAAAACCAATCTTTTGTGATTTAACAAAAGTTCGATAAATATTTTATTTTTTAGATTTCTTCCCAAAACAAAGGCAATAGTTTGTGGGTGGATTTGGAGCTTCTAGTAGTATTTTTTGAGAACTTTTGGGTACCCAATAGACATGGTTTGCACCGACATCAATTTGATTTTGATATCTTAATGAATTAAGTCTTAATTCTTAAAGTGAAACTAAGATCTTATATATATATATATATATATATATATATATATATATATATATATATATATATATATATATTTAAGTCTTACTGTAAAGTAATATTAGGTCATACTGTTTTGAAACTAACATCTTAATGATATTATATCATATATGTTAATTCCTACAATTTTAATTATATGATATCTTAATGAGTAAAGTCCTATTGTAAAACTAATATAGTAAACAACTTAATCTTATATATTCATTTAAAACTCTTATCAAGGGGGGAGAGGGGGGGGGCTTCAATTTTTTTGAGGATTATGAGGAGACCCTATTCCTAGGCGGGTGCCCAAAATGCTTAGGTGCCTGAATCCTCATTTTTTGAACATTGGGTGGTCGAAAATGCGGGAAAAAGCGCCTGCCTAGGCTGCCTGCAGGAGTTTCGTGAAATTGTTTTTCAGGATGGCCTAAAATACCGTTTTCAACTACTCTAATTCCTTGATTATGTGAATTTTGATGGACTTTTTGAAATTAAATCGAAATGCATGAGTTTAAAATATTAAATAGTTCATCTCTTATGTGTATATTGACAAATTTTCCTATGGATTTTCTTGTGTGTAATTTTGACTTTTCAGTTTTTTGGCGTGTCGTTTACTTCTTGTATCTCTCGTTACCCCTTCAATATATATATTTTTCTTTTAAAATGGAAGGTGTTTTATCTCAAAGCATGCAATTATTCAATATTGCCAAGAATATAATGTCGTATATAGTGCACTTGGACAATGAGATTCTAAACTTTGAAGGTATGTTAAAAACTATAAGATAAAACCATTATAATTAAGATATTGAGAGAGTACAAAATGATTTAAAAGAAAGCCAACAAAAAAAATGGGGTTGCTCTTTTTTTTTTTAAAAATAATCTTATGATTGATTTTAAAGGGAAAATTACAAAAAACCCTCAAGACCACACTTTCTATGCTACTTACCCCTAACCTAAGTTTTTCTCTCACTTTTTTCCCCAAAACAATCTTTCTATGCAAATACCTCCCCAAGGGAAAATGTTCATTTTGTTTAGATGGAAATGCCTTTCCTGTACACAAAAATCATTTTGCCCAGATTTGACGTTGACTTTCGGACCCTAATAGCAAATTGCTGGAGCGCACCATCGCATTGCCAGATCTATTATTCCAGAAACTTAAGTGCCAGATTGCTCTAAGACAACTATCAGACTGAAACTGAGTGCTGCCGGTCTGCCTTTTACATAGTGCTGGAGCCTTGGAATCCATTAACATCTACTGCCGGACCGCCCTTTGCAATTGTCGGATTGCTGTAACTCCACAATTTTTACTGTTGAACCGCACTTACATAGTGGCGGAGCCCTGTAACTCCAAAAGTATCTACTGTCAGACCACCCTTTGCAACTGTCGGAGCCCTATGACTCTAGAAGTTTTACTGCCGGGCCGCACTGACACAGTGCTGGAGCCTTGTGATTCCAGAGTGTTCTACTATCGGGACGCACTTACACATTGCCGGAGCCTTGTGACTCCAGAGTGTTCTACTGCCAGACCGCACTTTCACAGTGCCAGAGCCCTATTTTGGTGGGATAGAGGAGAGACAGGCGTGGTGGGTAAGTTAAAAGTAAGGGAGGGTAGTTTAGGCATTTTTTTACTTTTTTTTGGTTGGGGGGGTATTTGCATAGAAATTGTATTTTGGGGAAAAAAGTGAGAGAAAAAGTTAGGTTGGGGGTAAGTTGCATGGAAAGTATAGTCATGGGTTTTTTTTTATAATTTTCCCTATTTTAAAAGTTTATTAAACAAAATCTTCCCAAGTGGTTTTTTGCCTGAGGGAGTCAGGGAGTTAGTGTACAGTATATGCTCCTGCATTCTCCACTCATATTTTTTTGAGGGAAAAAGCTTATACAAGGTTGCCTCCTAATATTATTTGGGCGCCCGCCTAGGCGGCCTAGTCCCACCCCCCACCGCCTAGGTGGCCGCCTCCGACTTATTGAACATTGCTAGGAAGAATCCAAGTAGGAATAGGGGTGTGCGTCATGTTTAGCATCACTTTATGAAGATGACCATGGGATGCTTCAGAAAATGGAGGAGTCAAGGGGGGCTAAATGCACCCAGGAGTTTCCCATAGAGTTACTAGCATGTCTCTTATTTCCTGTGCTGATGGCTATCCAGATTTTACACTGAGCAATAAGTTTAATGGGAAGATGACTACGTACATTCACCATGTAGTTTGGGAGGGCATGGTTCCACTTGGTTTGAATTATATGAAGAGCCAAAGGAGGATACGATATCCAAAGATTTAGATGAGGAGCCTTGGACAATGTAGTTTCAATTTTGAGATATGATTAGTGAAGGGAGGATGTCTCTGATGCTTTTTGCTCCATTGCTATCATAAAATGTTGGATAGGAATGGTGGCAACTGCAAGGGTAACAATGTAAGAAGTTCCAGGAGCAATAATAAACAAGAAGGGGATTGGGGGGCTGTAAAACGTAGCATGTTACAACATAAATGGGCTGTCTTTGAGGTTCAGTGGGAAGGAAAGCATCTTCTTGTAAGGAACAGCCTGATATCTAGCTTTGGTCGATGAGGATTCTCTTATGGAATATGAGGGACCTGGGGGAACCAAAAACTAGGGCATCACTTATGTAATTTGTAGGGAAGTATAAGCCAGATGTTTTGACATTGTTAAAAAGTAAAAACAAAGCCAAAAGACTTGTGGATTAGCCGCCACACAAACTAATAATGCATCAGGATATACTAGTTCTCCAGTGCAATGTGGTTTATCTTAGTCATCTCTGAAGGCCCATTTGGGGATTCAGATGGGTCCTAACTATTGTCTATGGACCAGACACGACAAGGGAAAGGGAAGAATTTAGAGCTTGATGGAATGACACATGTAATAAGTCGCCCTGGTGCATTGGAGGAGATTTCGATGCCTCAAGGTGTCTTCATGAAAAGAGTACGAGGTTGTAGAACAACTAGCATGAAAGGGTTCCAAAGATTCATTGACACCAATGAGAATATGAGATCTTGGAAATATTATTGAGTTGGGCAAGATATACGTGTTCTAGTTATAGCGAATCAAATCCCATCTTCGTGATACTTGTTTGCTTATTGTGTCTTTGGATTGATAAGAGAAATTTCAAGAAGCATGCTACCATGGGCTGCCAAGGCTTAGGGGGTGTAATCGAGTTATGTCGACCTGACCAGGGTCGAAGTGTTGACCCATTAGCTAGATTCGTCAGGCTGGGTCTATGTCTAAATGACTTGGAACTGACCGTTTTTGGGACCTTTATATTATGAGAAAATGATTTCGCTTGTCCCATTGAATAATATAGTCTGGGTGGCCTGGATTGAATTTGGTCTGAATTGAATGACCAACATGACAACTTATTATTTTATTTTTAAATTTTTTTTTTTTATGCACTCAATGGACCTCAAGTTTCTAGGACAGGATGCAACATGTGTACGAGAAACAGCAAAAAAATATTACCCAAAAGGGGCAAAATATGACCGTCCCTCTCGGTCGATGCTATCTTCCAGATTGGTTTGTGTGGTTTGTGTTCGTTCGGCCTGTACTTTTGCTTGGGCAGGGAGACTCAGAATCTTTCGATACATACACACACATATTGTGTATATGTGTGTGTATACACACACATTTATAGAACATATTCCATACATGTATTATAATTATAATTATGCAATTAAATTTTGATCCGGACTGGAACATAATTAACAGGGTCTTAATTAGTCTTGTTGGGTTGGGATGGGTTTGGGGTCTACCTGATCTGTTTACACCCCTACGAAAGCCTATATATATCGGACCACCTTCCAATTATTTTTGATATAGACCTTGTGAATATTGGTTTGTGGCCTTTAAGGGCTATAGACCTCTTAAATATGATATTTTATATTGGAATATGTACTTTAGTGGGAGTGTGTGTTGACTGACCAAGGGTTGGATAGTTTATTGCCCTGGTCATATCCAAAACCCTTACCTCCGGGCATGTGGACTACCGAGAAGGGTTTACAGTAGGTCCTACCATATTGAGGTCGTAGAGATGCCTAGGGATGATTTTTGTAGGCCAAGAGAATTGTGTGGTCTTGTGTGTGGTTGTAGGCTTATGAGAGCAAAGGTCAAAGCCTCAACAATCTTCCGTACAACATGTACATATGACAGTCGCATTACTGGTAAACAACACTATAAAGGGACACATATACATATGCATAAAGAGCCCCCTTTGAATTGTGGTGACAAGTGCTAAACTTGCTCTTAAAGGGGAGAACCGTAATCTACATTCCAGAGTCATGGTTCCACTGTTTGTTATCTAATTTTGACAAGCCAATCATGAGGCCTTGCTTTGAAAATGTGGGCCATGGGTCTTTGTTGGGTTGGATAAGAAAACAGTAGTAGATCATGGTTCTTGGGGCAAGTGGAGTCCCTTATTGTTGCTAATTTTGACCCATTAATACCTGTCCACTATTTTAGTCTTAGCAATATTTTATGTTTTTTACATATTTTTTCAGAATTTTAAAATTATATTTCCACTGTAATATTCATTAAAAGGGTATTTTTGAAAATTTTCAGAACTTGACAAGGCACACGTGGGAACCAAGGATCCAGCCCCCACATCTTAGGGCTGCCAACAGACAGGGCTGGGCCCGACCCGAGGCCTGGGAAAGCTCGGACCAGTTCTGGGCTGTCCTGGTAAGGCCCGGCCCGGAATAAGCCTGCCAACAGCCCGGCCCGGTAAGCCGGGAAAAATGAATAGAGGCCCGGGCTCGGCCCGGTAGGTTTGTGGCACTTTCCTTTTTCTAAATTTTAGTGCTAAGTTCCAAACAAACCAAAACAGAAAAAAAAAAAAAAGGAAAAGATATAAAATTGCTGCTATGTTGAATAGAGTAAATTTTTCAAGATATTTGCTGGACCAAAGTATGGAAGAATGATCCATATGTTGATTGGTGAGCGTAACATGGAAATGATGGATTGGCACTCATATCTTCTGTGGACCTACATCATTCCATGCCATGTCAAATGTGTGCACAATGCAAATTAATATTCATGGAAGTATTTAATTGATAGGAAATGCTTGTTCTTAAATAATTAAGAGAGTCGTATAGAAAATATTTCTAATGAAGTGGCTTTCAACTGCATATTCATGAAATATGCTTTAGGATCAGAACATCATGTAAAATTATTTTTGAGCTCTGCATTCTCATCCATGGACCCAATCTTATAGATAAGAAAAATGAAAATATGGTTCAAGAAATATCATCAGCATTCAATCAGCAATGATCAAGTGGTGGTCGAGGATTACTTCTTCTACTAGCTACGTATAGAACATGTATAAAACAAAACTTTCATGTCCACTTACGTAGCTAGCTGCATCTCAAGTTTAGGAGTTCCATTTATGTGTTTTCTCTCATTTATCTGCACCAAAAGAACGAATTTTAGAATTTGAGTATGTGTTTTCTCTCATTTTTGTGCAGTGCCCATAATTCCTGGAAAAGTGTATAGAAGCTTTTGTTTTTGCCGTACTATACACATTAAAATTTTGAAGAGTGAAGCTTTTATTAAAAAAAAAAAGGGCGTGTTAAATGGGCTGGGCTGGGCCTTATTTGGGCCCAGACGAGACATTAACGGGCTAACCAGGGACAGCCTGGCCTGCTGGACAAATTTTGGGCTTATCAAGCTCGGCCCGGCCTGGCCCTGCCCAATAACAGTTTATGTTCAAAATTACCTGGCCCGGCTTGGCTCGAGGCCTGCTAGTGGCCTGTTAACCGGCTCGCTGGAGGCCCATTAGCCGGCCCTGCCCAGAAGCCTGCGGGCAGGCTCTGTCCATTGGTAGCCATACCACATGTGTGTGCCACCCATTTGGGGCCCATGTGATCCCCTAGGGTGGCATGCCCCATTTTTTTAAAAGCCAAAAATGGCACGCCCCACTTATTTGAATTTAAATTTGCAACTTTTATTTGAAGTTAGTTAGAGAGGGAATCTTCTAATTTTAAAATCGATTTGATTTGCTATTCAAGTGGGAATTTTAAAATATGGAGGATTATCTTTGACTTCTTAAAGATTATAGAAGATTTAGATAATGATAATAGTGGTTATATTATCAAATTTAAATAGGAGTTGGATTTGGTCAAAATTTTAAGAGGATAAGGTTCCTATTTTCCACCCAAAATCATGATCGCTGATTTGTGGGATGGATGACTCTGATTAAATTTCTCTCACCCCACAGATTTCCTAATTGTCCTAAAGGTCAAGCTGGAAAATAAAGATAAGACATACTTAAAGAAATCTTATTCAAATTGAGAGATAGATTTCTTTTTATTTAAACTTGATTGAACCAATTAACAATTTTTTTTTTTTTTTTTTAAAAAAAAGTTATTTGAACCTCTCCCAAACTTACCACAAGACTCTCTCTCTCTGTCTCTCATGCCCTAGACAAGAAAATAGTCTTTCTCTCTCAGGCCCTAGACAAGAAAAGAGTCTCTCTCTCACGTCGCAATTTTCTCTCCCTTTTTATTTTTTCTTTTCACACACGTAAAAGAAAAGGAGAGGCCTCTCCTCTGTTTTCCTCTCTCATGCCAACCTTTCTCTCTCCCATATTTTCTCTCACACAAACCTTTCTCTCTCTCCCCATAGGTGTGAGGCCACCATCTCTCCTTCTCTTGCTTGTGTAATGTCCCAAATACGAAATTAAAAGAATGGAGGTCGCACCATATGAAACTGTAAGTTAGGGTTTTCAGATTTTTGAAGAAAAGAGAGGTATATGAAGCCTAGAGAGCGATCAACTCACAAGTTCAGCTCTAAGTTGTTTTTATAGTTTTCTACAAATCCTAGTTGAAGTTTTGAGCTCTTTAAAACCCAAGAGAAAGAGGTACTGCCTGAAAAGCTTCCTTATTTTAGAAATTCTAGCAACACCTAAAAGGCTAAAAGTATGCCATCGATGAGGGAATCGGGTGTACCATGACCTGTAAGGATAACTTCAGGCATCTTCCAGTAAGTCTTTTCAGTTGATTTAATTATTTCAGAATATTTTTTATTTTTCTTTGAATTTTTAGGAACATATATTATACAGAAAATTATAGTGGAAGTTTATTTAAAGCTTCTTGATAGTTTTTATTTGTTTTGACAGTGAAAGTAAAGATCCTCAGTTGTATCTAGAGTATTAATTTTGTTTAAAGAAGTATTTAATGGTCCACGTAAGTGGAATTCAGGTGTATTGAATAAAATAAAATAAAATTTTTAGAATTCAATACCTTAAGTTCCACATAGCTGCACCTTTCATTGGTATCAGAGCCTTTATATTTCATTGCCATAGTCTTGGAGTTTTTATTTTTATTTGAGTCTAGAAACATGACATTAGAAAGCTTCTTCGCTGTGTTTATTAAGTCTGAAAGATTTGTTGGGAAGAACAATGCTAGTTGGAAGAGAAAAATAGGCTGTCCTCTTCAAAGAAGGACTTAACCAAATTCTTACTGATGATCCCCCACCTGCCCCAAGAGGAAATTTCTATGAAAGACATTCTGTAAGAGATGCTTATGCTTAGTAGGAGCGCAAAAACACTTTAGCAAAGCATGTTCTATCTATGGCCATGGATGACACCCATTGTCTCGAGTATGAGAATCTGAAGACTGCAAAGGAGATTCATGAATGACTTGAGATTGATTATGCCTTTCCTTCTCTCACTAGAAAAATAATGGCCCAGATTTGAAGATGAGGGAAGGAAGCAAATTGACTGAACATATACAACAGTTCAGAGCTTTAGCTTGTGAGCTCGAGGGTGCACAAGCTCAGCCGGATGAAAACATGCAAATCTGCCAATTGCTGAATTATATGCCGAGCTCATGGGAAAACTTCATTTCAAGCCTTACCGCAAGAGAGAGCATGTTGATGTTGGATGAGATCACCACCAAACTTAAAGCCGAAGAAGAAAGAAGATTGTCTCGTGGTACTTCAGCCTTGAATGACTCTGTATATTTGGTAAACCTTAACCCAACTCTAGTTCATTCAATAAGAAGAAAGGCAAAGGCAAGAATAAGAACAAAACCAATGAGAATCAATAGGGGAATAATGAGCCTAAGAAAATGAGGATTAATGAATACCCAATGCTATAACTGCAAGAAATTTGGGTAGCTTGCAAAGTATTGTAAAGCACCCAAGAATACAAATCCCAAGGGCAATAGGGAGCATGCTTGTGTGGTCCTCGAAACCATGCTAGCTGATCCTAAAGTGGGGTATGGTGTTTTGATTCAGGGTCCAATTCCGATGTATCAAACACCAAGGATGGGTATAGAAATTTTATCCCTGTTGCCCCAGGGGATGCAACATCTATATGGTTGGGAATTAAAAGACTGACATTCTGGGTATCGGAGACTCCGTCCTTCAACTTGAGAATGGTAAAAGTACGATCCTAAAGCAAACTCTTTATGCTCCTGAGATGAGGAAGAGTTTGGTTTAGAGTGGTTTACCAAACATGTTTAATAATTGGTGGTCGGAATTTACGATTGATGGTTGGGCAAGTTATAGACTAAGCAAGAAGTCGCAAATGCCGAAATATCATCTAACATTCAGTTTAATATCTTGGCATGCCGGAGAGTTGTCCAAGATAAGACAAAACTGAAGAGATAAGGGAGTTTAGATGAATGGAAGCTGAGGATAGATGCGAAGCCATCATTGCAAGATTACTTGTGATTGGAAGAGATATCTTAGCATCAATGATCATGATCAAAGTGGCTGAAGAAAGGATATAGCAATATGAGGCTTTTCCATGCAATTGCAAACAGACAGAGGCATTCAAACTGTACTCAAGGTATCACAATCTCAAGGAGGTTTGAAAGCAGATAGGAGATTAAGAAGGCCATTGTATAGTCTCTTCAAAGGTCTTTCATGGCAGAAGAGATCACAACCATCATTTGAAGAACTGCCAGTGGAAAGATTGTCCCCATCCGGCTGGAATTGTGATGAAATGTCCATTTGGATAGGATGAGGTGGGCAATGTTGATTTCAATGGGATATGGTGCGTGCTAAGATGCATTCCCCTTGGCCCTTTTCCAAGATTTTTGGGTTGATGCTGAAGGAGGAATTATGGGCTATGTCTTGAGAGTTCAATCAACGGGGAAAGATTAGTAGTGCTATTAATGCCTGATTCATTGAATTAGTGCAAAAGAAAGAAAGGGTAGAGGATATTAAGGATTTGATGGAGTTAGCTTACTCGGTAGTGTGTACAAAATTTTGATTGAAGTTTTTACAGATAGTGAAGTAATGTCCAAGGTGGTCTCTCTGCCTCAGATAGCATTTGTAAAATATAGGCAAGTTCTTGATGGTTCCATGTTGGCTCAAGATTGTATTCACTCTAGGTACAAGGATATGATCCTTGGGGCGATTTGTAAGCTGGATCTAGAGCAAACATTTGACAAAGTCGACTGGTGTCTTTTGTAGAAGACAATAGGCTGATGGGTGTGGGAATAGATGGAGAATGTGTGGGTATCTAGTTGCTTGCCATTTGTTCATTTCTCAATCATAGTGAATGTGTCCCCTACAGCCTACTTCCAGGGTTTGAAAGGCTTGTGGCAAGGGGATCTCTATCCATTTTTATTGTTCTCCGTAGCGTAGCTGTATGCTTTATGGTGTCTACAAACAATGTCTATTAACAGCTTTCAATTCTTCACGTAAAGGCCCCACCGTAACCATTTTACTATTGCTGATGATACGCTCATGTTTTGTGGTGGAACATTGACCGAAATGCAAAAGCCTTATCTTTTTTTGAGATGTTTTGAGGTAGCCTCAGGCATAAGAGCTAACATGGAAATACCATGTTGATGGGTGTTTCTTCTCAGAAGATGAGTTAGGTGTATTTTCCAAATCTGTGGGGTGTGGATTGATGGGTTACCAAGTTAATATTTTGGATTGCCATTATGCATAGGTAAGCCATGAGAAGAGACGAGGGGAGGGGTATTGGAGAGTCTAAAAACAAATTTGGCCTCTCTGAAAAGGAGCTTCCTATTATTTGTTCATAGAATCATTAGCTAACTTCCCACCATATTATATGTTATTGTTTTCTATTCCATCAATAATAGCTAGTGAAATTGAGAAGCTGATGTGTGGTCTCCTTTGGAGAGGACACCAGAGAAATATCTTTTTCACTTTCTTGGATGGAACACATGTAAACGAAAGAGTAAAGGGGGATTCGGTCTTAGGAAGATTAAAGAGACCATCAAAGCCCTCCTTCCCAAATATAGTGGAGGTGCGGAGGAAGGATCAACTTTGGAGGACTGTAATTGCTAAAAACTATGGCAAAGATAATTCAGGTTAGCTAATTAGGCCATATTGCTTTCTGGTGAATGATATAAACAGCTGCCTTTCTGTCAAAAAAAGAAAAAGGAAAAAAAAAAAGAAAACAAGGTGGGCAATGAAAGGGTAACAAGGTTTTGGATGTACTTGTGGCGTGGGAACTGCTTTATATGTTTGGTACCCAGGATTATACACTTTGGACACAAAATCAGAAACAGCAGTGGCTGAGAGAGTTGAAGGGTTTGGACACAGAACCATCTGGAGCCCCTGCCTGAAAATAGCACTTAAGGAGGACGAGCTCGAGGCATTTAGCTGGTTGGAAGAATGGATTACAGCAATTCTTCCTCATTCCGAATAAGGATGGCATCCTGACAAGGACTCTTGTTAGTCATGGTGTTTTCTCAAAGAAATCTTTATACACCATTATAACATGGAACCAAGACCCCAATCATGCAGTCTAAAAATATGATCCATTCCAGGAAGTCTGAGAACAAAGGGCTTAACTTGTTTGGTCACCTTCAATAGGATTTTGACTTTGGACCACCTAAAAAACAGGGATATGCTCATTGCAAATGTTTGTTTTGAGTGCAGTGGTGATTGAATGACAATAAAGATTCACTTATTTTTGCATTGTCCAAATGCTGCTGTTCTCTGATCTTTGTTTTTAGCCTGTTGGACTTAACATGGATTGTATCCTGTTCACTTGGTGCTTTTAGAGCAGTGGCTTATACCACCATTGTACAAGTCAGGCATTATCTTGTGAAGAATACTGAAATGGCAACTATATGATGTCATTGGGAATGAGAGGAACAGCATATGATGCTCTAGGGATAGGAGACACATGATGGATAGGATAATCTCAGGAGTCAGGGCAACAGTCACTTTCTGGACTTGGTCTAGAAAATGATTTTCGGGCCTCTTGTTAGCAGATTTGTAGATCAATGAATAGTGTTTATAGTAAAGACAGGAAATATGAGAAACATGTTAAAAAACTTGCTATAAGTGGAAAACCTTGTATTTGAACTACACTCATTGGTTCTATAATAATTGCAAAAATAATTTGCTAGTATTTACTGTAAAATTAATTTGTGTTTCCTCAGTATAAATAACCTAGAAGCTTCTAAAAACCAATGTTTTCTTTGGCTTCCCTCTTGCTTCATGGAGCAATTTTGGCTACCATCTTTAACGAATTGATATTCAGTTCATTGGCATTCACAATATGTATTGCTGTCTCTCTGTGTATTTGCCCTTCTCAAATTTATGTTGTGAGTTTCTTCCTTGGCATCTTAAAAAAAGCTGGGTTATTTTTATGGTCAATTGAGTTCCTTTTTGTTCAAGACATAGATGTTGGGAGCGTTTGTGGGAGCCTGGGATCAACCCTTGGCTGAAGCTCCTTACCCTTGGAGCACTGCTCAGGGAGTGACTTGGGAGGATCTCCTATGTATCCTATGCATACACTTCATATATGTGTGTGTGTGTGTATATATATATATATATATATATATATATATATATATATATATATATATATATTGTAATAATTCCAAAATTCCAAAAAAAAAAAGAAAAAGAAAGGAAACTTTTAATAAGTGATGGTTCGTATGAGCATGATGATCCTTAGGGACCATCACTATTTTCAAAAGCTTTTGGTTTAAAGCTTTTGCTGCCTGGCTCTTGCCACGTCCACTAAAGGACGTGGGCTTTAAGCGTTTAAAGTGTAATTTAACGGTTACACCTCATGTGTGAGGTGTAACTTAATAAAAGAATATAATATAGTATCCTAAGAATTTAAATACAACAGGCGAGGACTCCCACCCTAGAAAATTTTGAGATCCCTCTCTCTAGCCGAATTTTTATCGGAAGCTCCCTTTCAAATATTTTAGGTAAGTGACTTCATTATCTTGAAAAATAATCCGTTCTTTTTAAAAATGAAATGAAATAATTATTTCTGCTTATTATCGTGAATTTTAGGCGCGATAATTTTATGCGCAATTGACCTCATTATTTTGAAAAATAATCTTCTTAATAAAATTGTGATATTTTATCTATGTTAGATATTTTAAATGCTGTAAATTCTTAGAAATAAATTTATTTATTTTTCTTGTCTATTGTTAGAAAATTTTAGAAATAAAATTATTAGAAATAAATGTGATAGTTTTGCTTTTACTAAAATTGTGAGATTTCTTTCGGCTGTTTTTGAATATTTAGACATTGTAAAATTCATGTGCAAATGACTGCCTTATTATTTGAAAACTGATATTTTTGTAATTGATTATAGCATTGTCTGTGAAATGTTTATTTGCGAATTGACATCCTATAAATTGTGATAATTCCGTATTCTTGAATTTCTATAAGAGTTTTTCTATACATTGGCAATTATGCTAGAATGTCTTTACAAACTGCTACCTTTCTAAATTTGAGCTCAAAGTATTTGATTGGTTATATTTGAAATGTTATTGAAAGTGACTGTTATTAATGGTTTCAGTGATATTCATATTAATAATTTCAGTGATATGTTGAGTACATGATATTGCTGCTTTCGAATGTTTAAAGAGATTTAGAAATACTTTAAGTATGCAAGCGGACTCATCCGGGTTCGCCGGTGAGGTATAAGTGGACCTATCCGGGACGCCGGTGGGGATTAAGTGGACTCATCCGTTACGTCGGTGAGGTATAAGTGGATCTGTAGGGATTAAGTGGACCTATCTGGGACGCCGATAGGGATTAAGTGGACCCATCAGGACGCAGATGGGGTATATAGGTGACCTACTTGGGATGCCATTTGGGTAATTTTGTGGAATCTTTTGAATTATGCACTGCCGTTAAAATGTTATATGCATTTCAATCATTTGGATTATGTTTAACTGTGCATTTCTGAATGTGAAATTGTTATCTATAAATGCTTGTGCTCGCATTGTTTTTAATTGACCTCCATTTTGAAAGTTGTTTATATCTTTCATCGATGATTATTTTTAGGATTATGATGATCACTTATTAAGTAGCCAAAATCGTCAAATTATGGTAAACATTTTCTCAGGATAACTGCGGTTTCATTTTGAGTGCTCGTCAGGATCAACTTTGAAAGATATTGTAGTTGTGCTTAAACTTTCTTTTGTTACTTCGTAAGAATTCGCCACTGTAAATTTGTCCTATCAATGAGATGTATATATGTTGTGACTGTCACATCTCTAGAATATCTATATTGTAAATTCTCGGGGTGTGACATATATATATATATATATATATGGGTGTGGTTTGCATAAGGTTGCAACCTTAAACAATCTCTCTCTCTCTCTCTCTCTATATATATATATTTGTATATATATATATATATATATATATATATATATATATATATATATATATATATAGATATGGGTGTGGTTTGCATAAGGTTGCAACCTTAGAATGGCTTGAGAATCTATTTTCATTTCTAATTATAAAATTTTAAACTCTAAAAATGGTTCAAATCAAGTAGATCTATAAACACATGAAAATCTTGAAAATGGATGGTCTGGATAATGTGTTGCAAGATGCACTATATTGCGGACGCGAAATTTTTTTCTTTTCATAGTCATACATCTCGATATTGAGATGATCAATTAGAGGGTTTTCCAACATTCAAACAGCCTTTTATTACGGATTTTTGAGGTACACCTTTCATTCTTATATCAACTTTTTTATATATATATATATATATATGTGTGTGTGTGTGTGCAATGTTTTAAAACGTGGTTTGCCCGGCGCCTAGGCGGCTTGGATCAAAATACCGCATGCCCAGACCCATGCGGCCCTACACGGGCCGATGTACTTGGGCGGGAGCCCAGGCAGGCCTAAGGATGTGGCTTTTTTTTTTTTAAATACCTAAAAGGGAAAATGGGGTAATTTTGAGGTTTAAATAGGTTATGGGGATTATTTTTCAAACTCAAAAGTCAAAAGAAAAATTCCATAAACCCTTAATCTCTTAGTTGTACTTGTTTCTGAGAATCAAATGTATTTTTTGTGGTTTGAAGAACCTTCTTAAACCTTTTCACTTGTCGTGAAATATGGAGAGTTGGAGACTATTACTAATACACATCCTATTAGACTTTTAAATTTTGTATGGTTTGAATTTTGAAATTTTGAAATTTTGAACAAATTTATTCTCAACATACGATAAGTCATATTTTTGTACATAAAAAAATATGTTACAATATTTTCAAATGTAATAAATTCTAAAATTGACACAAATATATGTATATATACTACATATCTGCATAGCTTATACAGACAGGATGCCAGGCAGGCCGCCTAGGGGCTGCCTAGTGTTTTTTGAAACCTTGTGTGTGTGTGTGTGTCCGTACAGTGCCTAAATAATAATTCATAAATGTATGTGTGTGTACTTACAACTATGTCCTATCAAATTTGAAAAATGATTTTAAAAATGAAAGAATGAACAATCACTATTTTAGTATTATCAATATGCTTAACACATGCTGCTAAGAACGTTATTGTTAGTCCCATAAAAATTATGAAATTTTTGATAATGTACAACAATAGACGAATTTATATGAAATTAAAGAGGCATTTTGTGTTATAAAATGTAATGTACTAAAATTTGATAATTGGACATACAAAAATTTTAATGATTAAAAATCAAGAAAAAGATTTTTGGAAGATTTTAAATGGGATACAATAAATGCATGAATGCTATTAAATTGACTACTTAAGAAAGGAATAAGTTTATATAGGGCATTTCTTTCATGTCCTTAAGAAATGAAAGACATAAAGGGCATTACAAAAGTCCAAGAAAAGTTTTTCTATTATGAGCAAAAGTTTTTAAATGAAAAGTAAGATGATAAATAAATCAATGAAAAATGTCATTATTTTCATACACTTTCAAATAATATGAAATAAATAAAAATTCATCCATTGCGTAGACACCTTTGAAAGGAAGATAGACATTTGGTGTAAAAAATGTAATGTACAAAAATCTTAATAATTACAAATCAAGAAAAATGTTTTGAGGAAGTTTGGTGAGATAAATGCATGACATGACATTAAATTGAATATTTTAGAAATGAAAGATACAAAGGGAATTACAAAATCTAAGAATAGATTTTCTACTATAAACAAAAGTTTTTAAATGAAAATTAAGAGAATAAATAGATAAATGAAAATATCATTATTTTATATACTTTCAACTAGGAATTGTATACAAAGAGGCCAGTTATCTTTGTTAGAAGGAGTTCACAATTATTCCTAGCCATTAGATCTGAAATTGGATAGCTTGGGGTGTGTCATGAAGTTCAAGAAAATTTTCTTTGAACTTTGTAGCCAAAGACACCATCACTTGATTTGAAATCTAATGGGCAAGAGTGGTTTTGACCTCTTTGTACTAAAAGTAAGTAGTCTCTTCTTGTACTTTCCATTTCAACTAGTATAAAATAAAAAATCGTCAATTGAGTAGATACTTTTGAAAGGTAGAAAGGACATTTGGTGCAAAAAATTACATTGTACGCAAATATTAATAAATAAAAATCAAGGTAAATATTTGAAGTGAAGTACAATAAATGCATGAAATGACACAAAGGGCATTATGAAATCTAGGAAAAGATTTTTTATTATAAATTACATATTCTAAAAGAAAATGAAGATAACAAAGAAAATATATGAATTAATTTATAACACATTTTGAAATAATAAAAAATAACAAAAATATCAATTAAATAGTCAATTTGGAGGAGTGGATCAAGATCCTTTGCAGTCAAGGATTGAGATCCCTTTATGTTTGGAAGCAAGATCCCAATAAGTAGGGATCAAGATCTCCTGATGGGAGGAAGCAAGTAGTGCTCGGACTCTGGCTCTAGGATCACTGGATTGATGTTCCAAGAGGAGATCACCACTGGTTGACCAAGATCCCCGCAACTATGGTTTAAGCACTCCCTTTTCTCTATAGAAGGGTTACCTCATGTGGAAGATCTACTTCTTTACTAATACTATATTGTATCTAGAATGCCTCAATGAACGAAATGGCAATATTTTTCAGGAGTCTGGACATGCAGTGACATGTTAGATAGTGGATTATGATGAATGATTGTGGAATTTGTTGTGATTAGAGTACATTCCTGGATATGACGAGGGAGGTCATCATGTCGAAGTTATTGTATGGAGCATTTTTACTGGGATCTCCTAAACATGGTGTATATCCTACTTCAGAATCTCTATCTTGCACACCTGGGAAGGGAATCTCGCTCCTCCATGATTTGTAAATTTTGGGATCTCGATCCTTCTTATTAAGGATTGAGATCCTGGGTTACATGGTAACTTGACTTCATAGCATCATTCCTGAGGGTTCATAGGTAAATTAAGCCGAGGTTTCACCAACATTGGTTTGAGTTTCCTTTCGGATTGGACTGAGAATAAGAAATGGACGATCAGAAATAGGGGAGCAATGAGTTCAAATATCTCGTGTTACTATTTGTGTGATATTTTAAATTAAATGTATCTTTTGCTTGTTTTGTTCACACAATTGTGATTTCCTATGGTTGTGGATGTACTGCCCATCATTGACGGGTCCCGACTTCGACCCCTAGAATACCTGTGGCATAGCGATGTCATGGGCATTTAATAAACAGTAATTAAAACATTTTCTTTTATGTCTATATGATTTTGGGATTCATCTTAATACTTTTTTATTATACGAGTATGCATGGCCAGGTTTGTTAGCTTACAATTTGTGTATCCTTACACTCCAAGAAATGCATAATGATAAAAATAATACACATACTGAAACGATTTATTTAAATACCACATTCTTAAAAATTGTAATTGCTTAATTGGAGAATAAAGTATGAACAAAAATATTTGAATATTATGGAACAATTGGATTTTTTGAAATATTTAATAAAATTTTAAATTGTAAAATATTAATTAATCAAAATGTTGTTGGGATTATGCTCCCATCCACACTAAAAATCTTGTTTTCGAACTAGAGAGAGCTTGAGTTTGTATAGTTTATCATTCAATCCTGATGAAGTTGGGATCGAGCTTCCTCAAAAATCGGGATCAAGATCCCTATATTTAGGGTGTACAGACATCGATCCTTATCCTAGGGACCTTCCTGCTTGTGAAAATCCCATGATTCCGCTTTCGTTCCCCCATCTTGACCCGTTCATGATCCCAAGCCCACCAACTATGGTATCGAGGCTCCAATTTTTTTCTTTTATTCTCCGTTATCTCAGTTGCATTAATTTGTCACTTACATGATTCCTTATTGATAATCTCGTTATATTTTTACTTTTAACATCCCTTTTTTCTTTATTTTTATTTTTATTTTATTTTTTAAAATAAGTTGTACCTATACATAGTGTCATTGAGAGGCTGTCCAAATTACTTCTCTAAAGCATATTCTGGCGCTATGAAACTTGTATCGGTTTGCTGGCTGAGCTGCCTTCTTTTGGACATGATCTTCTACATGAAAAACCTTCATGTTTGAGTAAATGGACTATATGAAGCGGGCTTTTGCCGAAGAGGAGAAATGAAGATGCAGGTCCTGGTTGTATCCATAAGGACATGGAATTATTTATTGTGATAAGATGTATTTCTTATGCAGTATGGATTGAATTTATGTGTGTTGGGATTGGTTTCTATTTGGGTAAATTCCTTTTATGCTTCGTCATTATGTAATTTCTTAGAATCTAATTATGTATCCGTGAGTTCTGAACACAATGATGTATGTGGACTGTCACTCCATCATGGCGAAACTGTCACTGAAAAGATTTGGATGACTTTGTTCATCTTCATTTGACAGACTATTATACGTCTTTTGTAAAGCCTTATTGGAGCCTATCAAAAAGAAAAACTGGTAATCTTCCAAGGTTTTAGTCAAAATCTCAAACATTCTCTGTTTTTTCTTCACTACTTAATCTGCAGGGGAGTGTGGAGTGATGTATGTGTATTATCATCATATTGGTTCACAGTGTACTATTTTTGTTCATGACTATAGGCCTGGCGAGTTTATTATTATTATTTTTTTCTCCTTATGTGGATATGACTGGGTAGTCCATTTTGCATCAGATGTTCCCAAGTTGGTTTATTGAGAAAGAGAAATATGGCTATATTACATGGTTGCATGTGTCTATGAATTTGATTTGTAACTTTAATATATCTTGGTAAGGTTGATATGAATGGTGTCCTATTGGCTGTTAAGTGGATTATGTAAGTGTTTAAATCCATTGAGCCTGGCTATATTGCATGCTTGCATGTGTCTATGAATTTGATTTGTAACTTTAATATTTCTTGTAAGGTTGAGGTGAATGGTGTCCTATTGGCTGTTAAATGGATTATGTTGAGTGTTTAATCCATTGAGCCTTGATATTGGTAGTAATATTGAGCTTGTTCCTTTGGTAATGTTCAAGAAAACTTTATTTGCATCTTAGAGCTTTGGAGCTTTTGCATATGTAGGCCTTGGAGATTACTGTTTGGCGTGATGGAAGGGAATATCAACAGACCTATTCTCGTGGAAAACCAGTGACGGACCTTACGTCTCACATGCTTCCTACTGAATTGAATTCTCGTCAAGGGACTTGTATAAGGTTTTGGCCTGATCGCGAAGGTCTGTTTTCTCAAATTTATTCACTTGGGGGCCAAAGTTTCTCATCTGGGCTTAGAATTCCTAGTTTTGCATTTTATATAGTTGGAATGAGTTGTGAAATGAGGAATCTCAGTTGACATGGCTAACTCTTCATACCTGTTGTGTATCAATGACATATCTTATACAGTATTCACAACAACAATTTCATTTGACTACAACACAATAGCTGGGCGGATTAGGGAGCTTGCTTTCCTGAATACTGATGTAAGGTTTTTCATAGGATGTTTAGCATTTCATTTCTTTCTATCATGGCTGTAATTATTTTCCAAAATCATTGAAATTGAACTTTTTGATTTTACCGCAAGATTTCAATTTTTTTTTTTCTTGAAGTATATGATCTTGGTGCAATAGATTAATCTTATTATGTGCTTTATGTGAAACTTTGTTCTTTCCCTTGGGAAGCTATTTTCCCTATCATTCATAAAAAAATTGTGGCTTTGTGTAAGGGAACCACTTTTACTTAGTCCTGTAACAAGTGTTCATGTAACCAGAAATATATCCCGTTGTACACTTCCTCTTGGCGATTACACAAAATGATGTTAGATACCAATGTGGGCATGATTCTTCTTGAGAAATTGAAAAAGTATGTGCTTACTTGGAGAAGCTAGTAGTTTCCATTTTCTGATATCCTAATTGTTGAGGGAGGAGAAATTTAAACACATCTGATCTTGTTAAGAGTTGAAATGCCTTAATTTGTACTAGTTAATTGTTTGATTCTTGTTATGACGGAGTTTTGGAGATGGTTGGAACCGGTTTTTTTTTTTTTTTTTTTTTTTTTTTTTGTTTTTTTTTTTTTTTTTTTTTTTGAGAAATGTTAACATTGTATTACTATGACAGTAATAGTTACAGACCACGTTGTGGTTTCCATTCCCACGGACACCTTCAAAAAGCTAACTCCTAATCTATTTGAAAAAAATGGGTAGAGGCCTGTCTTCCCACTGAATTACCCAAAAACACTTCACAAATATTGTTTGCCTTCGGTCTGGAGATGGTTGGAATTGCCAATTGTATTGTAGTTGACTGTTCTTTTCTTTTTATGAGTGCATGTTTTTGTAACATTCTTTCATTTATTTCAAAAGATATATCAATATCTATATGGTTACCCTCAACCATATTTGTGGGCGTTATCAGAATGAAAGTTCTTACTGTAGTGGTTTTTTTATGAATAGATGATAGAAAGTTTAGAAGGTTTCTTTGGAGAGTTATATACGCACTGTAGCCAGTTCAAATGGTTTGCATGATCAGTTGCTAGATCATGCACAACCAATACCTCTTTATCTCATTGCAATTGGAAGTTTTGATATTTTCTTTGATTTTTAGAAGGCTGTTTTTTTTTTTTTACCTTGGGAAGTATTAAAAGAAGGGTGTGGTTTCTATAAGGTTGCAACCTTAAACAATCCAATTAAGGTGCACCTCCAAATTTTATCATAGCATGTAAATTTGATGTAAAAAATTCTTAGGATTATTTAAAAATCTATTTTTATATCTAATTATAAAAATTTAAACTCCAAAAATGGTTAAAATCAAGTAGATCTATAAACATATGAAAATCTTGAAAAATGGACGGTTTAGATGATATGTTGCAAGATGCACTATTTTTGGGACAAAATCTCTTTTTTTTTTTCAGTACATCTCGATGTCGAGATGATCAATTATAGGGTTTTTCAAAATTAAAACAACCTTTTCCAATGGATTTTTGAGGTACATCTGTAGTTCTACATTTTAAGGTTGCAACCTTATATAAACTTTTTCTTTAAAAGAATTATCCGACTTTCCTTGAAGTAGATCATCCAAATTATTTTGGCAAGAGGCTCGCTATACTGGCTTTTTATGAAAACTCTTGCTAGGGGAAGGAAAGTGATTAATGCCCTACACTAGTAGAATGGCTGAATGTTAGTCAATGAGACCAACAGCTTATGACGTCATGCGGTCAAAACAATTCAGAAGTAAAGTGAGGGTGAAGTTATTGTAGAGATGTGATATTGTGATTGTGGTTATCTCAGCCAACGGTTGGATAAGGGGAAATTATAAGTTTTATGGGGAAGCATAGAAAGCTTGCCCGACATGACATTATTTACTTTTGATACATAGAGGTTATAATTTTATTTCGAAATTTAGTATCAGAGTTCATTTCTTCTTTCACCTAAGTCCAACTTCGAATTAGAAGTTTAAGCATACCATGGCAGGTCTTTTCTCAAATTGTTGTTGCCGAGTGTATGTGTTTACGTGTCTTTTTGTCTTTGGTATTGTTGTCTGTTATCATATAACTAGAGTGAAGGATCTGCATGTTCTTATATATCTGCGCAATCACATTTTAATCACACCAGCTAGGACTGATGATTTTTTTCTCCACCCGTTTCATTCTTCAGAGTTTTTATTCTACTGCTTATCTCTCTCTTCCTCCATGCATGTGAAGTTTAGACCTGCATCGTAATTTAGGTTTCACATGGTACCGGAGCAGTAAACTGTCCTCTTTGTTGTTGTAGATACCTTTTTCTAGAGCCGAAAAGTGTAGGAGATGAACGCAAACCTATAACTCATTAACTTGTGCTGATGTCATCATAATGACTAATGATATCATCTTACATCATATGTGGTCTTAGAACCTAAATTTTTTGATGGGTATTTTTCCACTTTTTGAGTTGATTCATTTGATATGCATATTAATGTATATATGGGATTTTCGACAGATAACAACCCTCAAAATAACATGGATTAATGTTAGAACCACTTGTGAACAGTACTTGTACCTTCAATACCCTTACACAATAGATATAGAGCTAAAAAAAAAGGGTATTGTAGTCTTTTGTTATGAATAGTTAAGAGAGGGAACTAATTCTTGGGCAAAAAGGCATCTCTCTCGGCATCACTTTTATTTCTCTCATCCGCTGATCTCTCTCTCATCCACCCATCTTCTCATTGCTGAGCTTGCATTTCCCACTGTGTCCCATTTCTCTATGCTAAGCAAGAAATCTCTTGTCATCTTTATATAGATCCATCCAATTGCTCACTCTCTTCATCTCGTTACTCATACTACTAAACTCTCTCTCTCTTTCTCTCTCTCTCTCTCTAAAAAGCTTCCTAGTTTGCTTATTTCCAGAAATGTTCAAGCACAATTAGGTGACAACATCACATTGAACAACATTTTGGGAAGCAAGAAGAGAAGTGATTCAAAATGCGGCACGCCTAGGTGGGCCTAGGTGCATCGCTCAAGCTGCAGCGGTCCTTTTGGGCTGGCGTCCAGGGACTGAGGAGTGAAAATCTTGCTCGTGGAGGGCCATTTTCATCCTTTGCCCCCTTTAAATAAAAGGGGGGGGGGGGGGGGGGGGGGGGGGGGGGTGGTTGTTTAGGTTGACCTATCCCTTTTGTTACCTTTAGTGAGTGAAACCGTTTTGACAAAAAAAAAAAAATACATTTGTGCATTTCTGTGAGATCGATTGGGTTTTTCAATACTAAAATCGATCCTAATATCATCCTTTTGGTTTGGATTTGATTTTGTGGATTTTTGAAGCTTATTAGGGGGTTTTTAGGAAGCATTTGAGATTGAGAAACATCTCAAAGATTGAAGATTGAGCTAAAAGGTTAGTTAAGAATATTCATATTTGAGATTTTATTATTACTTCAATGTCTTCTCCTTCATAGTTGGGATAAGGCTTAGATGATGATGATTATTTCAATATCTTCTTCGGGTGCTTCTAGAAGTGGTGATCCGGGTTGGAAGTATGATTATCCAAGTGACAAAATTTGTACAAGATGTAATTATTGCGAGAAAGATACTAATGGGGGTTATAAACCGATTCTAAGAATACCCTACCGGTATTAAGGGGGTTGTTGCCCTGTTTAAACATATTCATGAAGTTATCAAGGATGTGATTCAACAATATTTGAGTTCGGTAAGACACAAAAAGGAATAAAAGGAGCCTTGTCGTTTGGATAAGTCTTCTCCTGGTTCTTCTTAAAGTGGTGATCCATGTCGGAAGTATGATTATAACCCAAATCTAAATGTTCAAAATTGTATAAGGTGTAGCTTTTGTGAAAAAGATACCAATGAGAGTATTAATCGGTTCAAGAAACATCTTGCTGGTATTAAAGAGAATATTGTTTTTTATAGTGAAGCTGTTAGGGATGAGATTAGAGAACATATGAATTTGGTAAAACCAAAAAAGGTCGAAAAGTAGTCTTGTTATATGGACATTTCTTCTCCAGGTTTTTCAAAAAGTGGTGATCTGGGTTGCGGGTATGGTTATAACCTGAATCTGAATTACAAAAATGGTATAAGGTGTAATTAATGTGCAAATGATACTAATGGGGGTATTTACTAGTTCACGAAACACTTTACTGGTATTAGGGAGGATTTGCCCCTTGTAAATCCTGAGGCTACCAGGGAGGTGATTAAACAATATTTGAGTTCAATATCATGCAAAAAGTAAGAAAAGGGTGAAGAGGCATTAGGTAGAGCAGCCAACACAACTAGGACTGTAGACCATCTGCATAGAGCAAGAGGCGAATAAAAGAAGACAAGGAAGAGGCAGATTCCAATGAAACGGAGGAGGACGATAGTTATGTTGAAGGGGGAGATGACTTTGATGATGATGGACTCTATTCAGATGCATATGATGAGGCTTACCCTAGCTTTTCTGATGATGATGACCGAAGACTCTTGACTCTTGTGTCTTTAGAGTGTATATATTTTTTTTCTTATTTTCTAGTTTCTACTTATGTGTATTCCTGTATCACTATATCATTGTATGAAACTCTGGATTATGGAGTGGTATGGACTATGGAGCATGGAGTATGGTTTATGGAGTATGGATTATAGATTGTGTTTGTATTACTAATTTACTATTATATCTTATTTTGGTTGTGCTAGTAGTCTATTACTAATTTGCAATTGTTTGGAACTTTGGTTTATGGGATTTTTAAATTTGTAATATTTTATGATGTATTACTTATATTTCCCTCCTCCTCTTCTTCAACCTAGTCTGTCCAGATTTTTTAGCACCGGCTTAAGCACTGCGCCGCCAGGTCCACCATGACCGCATAGGCGTCACCCGTCGTTTTTTAAACCACTGAAGAGGAGCATCTGTTTATGGTGTGTCAAAAGGGCCCCATCCTATCCCAATCCAAGGAAGCTCTATGGCAACTTTTGCATTTGATAAAACCACGTGCTGCCTCCATGTGTATTGTGGCTGGGCTATATACTTGCTCATTGAGATTGTTGAGCAATGCGTTAGATGCATAGGAAGTTGGAGAGAGAGAGAGAGAGAGAGAGAGAGAGAGAGAGAGAGAGAGAGAGAGAGAGAGACCAACTCAGCAATGAGAAGATTTACAATGATATCTGTGTGAGAAAGTGAGAGAGATGGGGTGGCTCAACAATGAAAAAGTGGGTCATTCACTTTTCTCTCTTTCTTCTAGAGAGCGAAAGTGGGGGGAGTTGTAGTGAGAGAAGAAGGATTCTATGGCTTAAAAGGGCATCATTGATGTGAAGCAAAGTAGGATGGAGAATGGAGGGAACTTGAAGGGATCGAAGAAGGAGATAAAGCATACGAGCATGGCTCATGACCCGTCTTCTTCTTCTCTGATAAATTAATCAGACCTCATTCTGGTTCAAAATGTTCAGTTTAGTGTTTTGAGAAGGGTTTTGGTGAATTTGCACGAGGTGATCCTCGGGACCAAGCTCGCCATTCTCTTCGTTACAGTCCCCATCGACTTTGTTGTTGATTACTGCCATTTCGGCATTGTGAATGATGTAAACTCCAATGGAGAAAAGCTTTTCTCTCTCTACTTTTCGGCCCGTCAAAATAGAAACTACTTTTGCTTTTTATTTTCTCCCTCTCTTTCTCCCACTCTCTCTCTATCTATCTATCTTAAAGGCTCTTCTCAAATTTGGCTGACTAGTTCAAACGTTTTCTCTGGAAAATCTATTTTCTACATTGTCTTTTTATTTGCCACTATAACCTCGCAGCTTTTCATCTTGGGAGGGAAGAGATGTGGCCACAAGGGTACTGCCTCAGAATGTGGGTAACTTTTTTGGTTTTTCCCCTCGTGTCAAAAGACTATACAAGGGTTTTGAAGGTAAAAAGAACATTTCAAGTGGTTTTAACATTAACCTATGTTATTTTGAGGGTTGTTTACTGTGTATATATATATATATCTATATTAGTGTTTCAAAAAGTGCTATGCGGCACCTAGGCAGTCAGGGGGTCTAGGCCACCTAGCGCCTAGGCCGGCGCCCAGAACCTGGGTGGCCCAATAGAGTTGTTTTTTTTAGGTTTTTTCTCTCTAAAATAGCCTTTAATGGGTTTTTGGTTTCAAATGAACCTAAAACCCACAATTTTACCCCTTTAGTATTAAAAAAATGACCCAAAAATACCCTCAAGGAGCGCATTTCCTCCCTTGGGCCGCCACCTAGGCGGGTTTAGGCAGGGCGCCTAGGCATTGGGCAGTCCGCTTTTTGAAACAGTGATATATATGTATATATATGTGGGAAATTTGCATTAAAATATATGTAACTACTCCATATTACTTAAACATAAACCTATTGTCTAGTATTACATACCAGTATAGCCATATGAATACGTGGCCAAAGAGTGATATAAAAGGCAGAATACATGGAAATTAGTACAATGAAAAGACTGGAGAGAGAACTTTTGAGAGACCTTAAGATGGAGGGAGAAAGGAGGGGTGAGAACAGGAAAAAAAGATATTTACATGAGAGAGAGAGAGAGAGAGAGAGAGAGGACGAAAGTTGAGGTGGACGAAAGAGAGTGTGTGGCATGAGACACAATAAAGTGGGGTTTTTAAAGAAGATATGAAGATTTTTTTTTTTCTTTTTCTTCGGGGTGGGGTGTGGGGCGAGCAGAGTGAAGAGGGAGAAGCTGAGGAAGGGGACATAGACGGGAGAGATTGCGGATAGACTCATGTTGGCAGGGATTGCAGGGAGGGGAAGCCGTTAGGTTCTCATCTTGCATTATGAGATGGTGGTAATGGAGGTTCTTGTGAATTTCCAGTTTCCTTTAGTGAGTTCTGGCCTCCACTTCGCTCCGTTTGATATTTCAGCCATCTCTATTTGAAGCTCAAGTTTAAGTGAATTGCGCATATTTTACCTTGTTAAATAGCCTGTTTTGATAGGCATAATGTTTCATGTATGGCAAGGCATTGGTCCTTAGAGGTGGGAAAGAAAAATTGGTATAAGATCTTCCTTGTTTAACTCTTTTGGTTTTTTCACAGAATCGCTAATTGCCATAGACAAGACAACTCTATCTCCACTGTTAAAGTTGGAAATAGGATTTTGGATTAAACTCCCGATGTAGAATCAGCCCTCCTTTCCTTTTTCCAAAATCTTTACTCTGCCCCATCGGTTCCCAGACCTAGAATGGGTGACTTACGGTTCCTAACTGCTCTCGTTCATTGGGCCCAGTGGCTGGAATGTCCCTTCTCTGAAACTAGAGATCATGGGAGCTATCGAGGACTTGGCAAAGACAAAGATCCAGGCCTGGATGGATTATTAGTAGCTCCTTTTAAGATTTTATGGGAAACTTTCACGGCTGACTTCCTGAGCTTCTTCGAAGAATTCTTTCATTGGAGTATCCTCCACAAAGCTATCAATGCCACCCTCATTGCTCTTGTCCCCAAAATGGAAGGGCAGAGGAGTTGAACGACTTCCGACCAATCAGCTTGGTCAACTCCACTTACAAGATACTATCCAAAGTTTTGACGTTTAGGCTGAAAGAGGTCCTCCCCTTCATGATTTCTATTAAAGATAGGTAGATCCTAGATAGGGTCTTGGTGACACAGGAATGCTTGCACTCTAGGCACCTCTTAAAAAAACTGGGTCTGATCTTCAAGATTGATTGGGAAAAGACGTATGATGACATCGATTGGTCGATCTTGGACGAAACTCTGTCAAGAATGGGGCTTGGGGTTCGATGGAGACAGTGAATGAGGGGTTGCTACTCCAACCCCTTCTTCGCCGTCCTCATTAATGGTTCACCGAAGGGCTACTTCCCTTCCTCTAGGGGTCTTTGCCATGGGGATCCCCTTTCGCCCTTCCTCTTTGCTATCTCAGCGGAGGTGTTCAACCAATCTATATCTTGTTTATACCAGTCGGATATTCTCTCCGGTTTCCATAGTAGTTCTCGAGGCCCCATCGTCTCCCACCTTCAGTATGCCAATGACACACTCGTCTTTATAGATGTTGACCCAGAGGAAATAGAGAACCTACGCCTCTTTCTCAAGTGCTTCGAGTATGCCACGGGCCTCAAAGTGAACATAGAGAAATCCAAGATGATTGGGGTCGCCCTCACTACCTCTGAGACTAGAGGTCTTATTCCAGACTGGGAGTGCAAAGTGGAGGATCTCCCCTACAAGCAACCATGGTCTACGTCTGAGCCTAAACCTAAAAAGAGTAAGTGGGCTCACATTATTGACAAAGTACACTGATGCCAAGTAGGGTGGAAAGGTAGATTCTTGTCCTTCGTAGGAAGGACCACACTCATCAAAGCAACCCTGGCTAATTCCTCAGTCTACCTTATGTCCCTATTCCACATGCCCATGTCGGTAGCAAGGTGTCTTGATCAGTTAATGAGGAACTTTCTTTGGTCAGGGGAAGCCAAATCCAAAAAATTCCACCTCATTTCCTGGGACAAAGTCTGCCCACTGAAGCATCTTGGGGGACTTGCGATTCTGATTTTGAGGACACAGAACACAACTCTACTTGGGAAGTGGTGGTGGCGACTCGCATTCCAGAACAACTCGCTCTGGTCCCAGGGCATCCGCTGCAAATACAAAATCCCGATTGAGTCCTGGCTCCCTGAAGGGAGATCATTAAGCAAGGCCTCAAGAGCTTGAAAGTCCTTCCTGTCCTCTCTCTCACTCTTCCAGCAAAACATACGTTTTCACCCTAGGGGCGGCGCAAGAATTCGTTTCTGGTTAGATATTTGGGTGGGCCACATGCTGTTAAGATTCCTATTCCCTTCACTCTTTTCTCTTGCCACCAACAAATTCTCCACTATGGCTGACATATGTCTATCTCCAGAAATCGTAGAGTCTGGAGTCCTTCATTCAGACGCCCCCTTTCCGAGGCTGAAACCGTGAACTTTACTGCCCTGTCAGCCATTTTACATTCTACTTTCCTCGCCCTCTCTGGCTTGGACAGCTGGGTGTGGACCCCCTCCCCATCGGGCTCCTTCTCGATAGCTTCCTTCTACAAAAAACTCTAGCAACCTCCCACCTTCCCCCATGCACCGACATGGTTGTATCTAAGGTATGGTCCTCAATAGCACCACCTAAAGTACAAGCTTTAATTGGATAGCGTGCTCAAAAAAAGCCCTTACTGTAGACCAACTACAAAGGAGGGGTATGCCCATTTCCAATCGTTGTGCTATATGCCTCTGTGAGGAAGATTCCAACTCTCATCTCTTTATCCATTGTAACCTTGCCCTCAACCTTTGGAGTCAAATCCTTCGGCTTTTCGACCTCACCTGGGTTACTCCTGCCTCCCTACCGGCCCTTCTTGATTCCTCCTTGGATTCCCCATGGCCGAAGGCGGGCAGGCACTTATGGAAGGCTTCCATAGCGGCTACGTTTTGGGTCATTGGGATCGAAAGAAATTCAAGGATTTTTCATGGTGTCAAGTTTGAAGCTTCGGCCCTATTCCACAAGACCACCTCTTAGATCATCTTCTTGGCATTCAACCACAAGGCCTTCACTGGCATTTCGGCTGCATCTTTCCTACAATATTGGGAAGAAGTTCTCCACTTCCACTCTCCTCGGGTCTCACAAGCCAACAGCTGGTCTCCTCCTTTGGCTGGCCTCACCAAACTTAATTTCCATGGATGTTCCCTAGGAAACCCAGCACCAGTAGGAGCAGGTTAGAGATCACCATGGCAACATTCGTGCCTCTTTTTCCAAGTATATTGGCCTTGCAGACTCTCAGTTCGTTGAGTCTACGGCTTTCCTCCTGGGCCTCAAAATATTCGATCCCACATGGGGATTACGACTGATTGTTGAGGGAGATGCCAAAAACATTATCTCTTGCGCTGCTGGAAATGCTCCTCCTTTCTGGTACCTTGCCCCGATTTATGATGAAAGTATGCACATTGCAAGGATATAGCTGTCTCATGGAAGCATATCTAGAGGATGTCAAACGCCTTGTCAGACCAACTGGCTAAGGAGGGTGCAAGGGTTTAAGGTGCAGATCCATAAAAGGTTCTAGTTTTTGCTTGGCACTTCTTTGGGTCTTGGTCCCATTTTTTGCTTTGGACCACTACTTACGCAATTTACTTACTTTTGTACATCCTTTGTAATTGGGCAAAACTAATAAGCCCCACCCATTTTTTGTACAGGGTTCCCCTTGTTTGATAGCCTATTTTTTGCAGAGAGGCGTGGGCCCTCTCGATGGAATACTGTAATCTTCCCTTTGTACTTAATACAGCAGCCAACTTCATTAAAAAAAAAAAAAAAAGCTCTTTTGGATCTTTATTGGTGGTCTATGATTCAGTATTAAGAAGCCAAGCAGTTGGCTTATTCCCCTTGATAAACAAAGAGGAGGCCATCGCTTTAGTGAACAATTTCTGCTACTGCTCAAGCTGAAATAGCAGTTATTTTTCTCTCATAGATTGATACAACAAGAACTCAACATTAATCATCTTTTACATCAAATTAGCCGCAAAAATAGCCTTCAAATGGTTCCAATGCTTGCCGCCTAAAATCTCTCATGTTCATCGGTTTCAAACTGGAGAGAGAAGATAGGTCTAACAGACCCTCTCTCTCGCTCTAACTAGGCCCATATCGCCCTCTCTCTGCTTCACTCTCCCTCTGCTTCACTCCCTCTCTCTCTATACTCTCTCTCCTCTCCTTATTCTCTATAGCTTTCCATGCACTTGGTCATCTCTGCGTATTCATCTCTTTCTCTCTCCACGTATTGGTATGGATCAATCGTTACATAATACATAATAGATGTATATTTATGTATAATAGAACACTTCAATATACCTTATTGTAAAAATCCTTATGTATATATATTTGAGTTTGAGTGTGAGTGTGAGTGTGTGTGTGTGTGGGGCGCAATTTTGGTAAGGTTGTAGCCTTATTTGTTGATGTAGGCTTGTAGTCATCTGTGTTGGATTTGTGTGGCCTTTCGAGTGGGCGCTTAGGACAGTATGGGGAACCCATGTAGCTCACCAGGCCTAGTCGGTCTGGGGCTCGTAAGTTGTGTCTTTGAGTCACAAAACCTTGACCGTGGTCTTGGTTCATGGGCTAGCAGGGTACCACAAGGGTTGAGGGTAATCCTTGAGTCAAGGTTTGTTTTAGCCTTGCTGGATCAACATTAGAGGCTAATCTTAGTGCAGGATTTTGGTCGTGGTCGATATCGTGAAAGAGAATATCTTGACAAAGTTGGAAAAGAGGATATCCTGTGTGGGTAGGTGGCTTATTAGGGCTTCTGATAGCCCTAAGCAATTCAAAATCTTAAAATAAGAAAGATGATTTTTGGTGTTTGTTTGGAATTATATCTTCTTTTGGATAGTGAATAGGTTTGGATAAATTGTTATAGAAACTTTTGTTTGGGGATAGGTTGGTGGGCCAAAGCACATGTGAGGCCCAAGTGGCTAATGGGCTTCACATGGCTTCAAGTGGGGACTATGCGTGGGCCCCAACTCACCCACATGTTGATGAGACCAGCATGACATCATTAGCATGATGTTATCACCATGAGGTCATCCTTAAAGGGCTCTTTGGTTGTGTAGATGAGTGTGATATGTGTAGTGTGTGTAAAGGCTTCTAGAAACTGTACAGGATTTGAAATATGACTTCAAACCCTAGGGCCAAGTGTAAATGGATCCATGAAGGGACACATGGCACAAGATTATTGCACCTCATTGATAGACACTTATCGCATTCTCATTCACCCAATGTGGAAGCCCATGTGCAAGTTAGTTTATTAAGAGAGACATATAATCTCTATACATCTCTCCTTTCATGTGAAAAGAGAGGGAAAGTATTGATCTAAGGGGCATGTCCCTAATGGGGACTCACCCTCTGTCCTATTTAAACTAAAATCAACAAGGGAAACCTAGTCATTTTGAAATTTAAATTTTGGTTAAATGATATATTAGTGAAAATTTGAATTCAAATTGGAGGGAAATTTGAGTTTGAATTGGGAAATGGGATAATAAACACAAAAATAAACACATTTGAACTATAATAATGAAATGAGGATCCTATTTAAACTATAATAATGAAATCAAAATCACATTTTAAAAATATATAACATAATATTTGTATCTTTTGTAAGCAATTTCCCTATGTGTACTACGAGTGTCTATGAATTGACCTTACTTCTGATACTGTGTCTGAGGCTGTGTTTGAGGCTTGATAATCCAGACATTGATTTCAAATCTAAGGAACCTTTCTTCAAGTCTTAGAGACCTCTAATCTTGGCTGCTTGATGAGGTTCTCAGTTGTCAAGGCGCAAGATGCCATTGATGTAAGAATCTTGATTCCAAAGGGATTGAAACTCGACGACATAGAGTTAAAAATCCCTATTGCTAATTGGGTCGAAACCCGATTGCAGACTAATGTGAATCGCGATTCCAAATACGTCATAAACTCGATTCCAATGTGTCGGAATCTCAATTCCATATATGAAGGAATCTCGATTCCATATGGGTTGATTCCAAATAGGTTAAGAACTAAATTCCAAAGAGGTTGGAAGCTCAGTTCCACATATGTAGGCGATTCCATTTAGATCGAATCTCGATTCATTTAAAGGAAGAATCTCATTTCCCGCAATTCCCCTTGTGTGGATGTCGATTTTGAAAACATGATTCTTTTAACGAGCTGGGATTCTACATTTTTTATTCCTAAAACGATTTGGAATCTCAGGAATTTCCAACAACTATGATATGAGCTGCTAGATATTATTCATTCATGGCAATGCTGCAATAATTTATTTGTATTGGCTTGTTCCTCTCATTTATTTCTAGTGGTGTTTAGTAGTAAATTGATTTTATAATAAAAAAAGTTGCAAATTGTGATATTCTATAGCAGCTAACAATTTTTTTTGTCCGTGTTGCAGCTAGCAATTACCCTAACGAAGATGGATATGGATTCCCAGAAGGCACAATACAATGAGTATTGTTACGCAGGTGGATTAGTTGAATACGTAAAATGGTTAAATACTGATAAGGTATGGCCGATGATGAAATTTGATGCTTTGTATTAAATCAAAGTTTTTTATTTGCCGTTGCTTATGATTATTTTAGAGCACTTCTTTCTATGGGCGTATTCTTTTTAAATTGACCTTTTATGTTTGCAACACGTCAAACTGTGGTTGTAGAGGGTTGCAAGCTGCTCAAATATTTATTTTAAGTCTGAAATAGTTTTTATGTGGCTGTGGCTTGTGCTTGTAGTATGCATGAATCTTAATTGGAACGTCTACCATCTATCAAATTCATTTTTCTATTGCATTATCTGAAACATGTGGATGTTTCTTTCGTTTCTTGTTATTTTTCTTCTTAGTTGATGGAGATCAGAGCACATGTAGCCACGAGTATCTTCTATGGGAGCAACAAATTCCTCCTAATTTTCGATCATATTTGGAGGATGAAACCCTAGGAGGGGCTTCTAAGAAGAACAAGAAGAGCAAAAATAGTTTTGGTGTTTTTTTAGTTTTTAGGGCTATTTAGATTTATTTATTTCATTGCTGGACCAGTTTGGGACTTGTTAGATGTTTTAATTAAAGTTAGGGAGTTTAGTTTCAAGTTATATTTAAGTTAAGACCTTTTGTTCAAAAGTTAAATTGTATGAACAAATATTGTCCAAAACAATTATTTTTCAATATAAATAAGGGCATTGGTGGGCTGGAGGGTCATTCATGTATTCCTCTTTAAGAAAAGAAAAACTTTGTCTTGTAAAAGAAGCCTAGGGCTTGAGCCCTAAGTGGGAGAAAACCTTAGGGTTTCTCCAAAATTATGTGCTTCTTGCTGATTTTTCCATGTTTCTTCAAGTTCTCCTACATCATTAGTGGGCCCTCTTTTATTGGTTTTCACTTACAAGATGGGGTATTCACGAAACTATTCGGAATCCACTGACCCAATGTGAAATGTCTCTCTTTTAAGCTCTTGTCTCCTAAATTGCCTTGCGGCAACATGTGATCTCTAGCCCTAGTCTTTCACCCATGTGAAGCTCTTTTGGAAACCATTTGGAATGGGTAGAGATTGGATGCAATTTAGGGATAGGAAGTGGGGATTGCGAAAGGCTCGAAGATCCCTATGGTAAGGAGCGCCTCCCATACGATACATATTCTACGGATCTCTAACCAAAGCTTTTGGGGATCTTGATCCCAAGCATTTGAGGATCCTGATTCCAACCTTTTGGGATTGCGCAATAATTAAATTACACTGTTTAATTGTACAATCTCCACTAACAAGTAGAATAAAGCAGTGTGATCTTAAAAACCCAAAGGGCACTCACAGTGGACCATCTCCAAAAGAGAGGGATCTCGATTCCCAATAGATGTGCTTTGTGCCAATGTGAGGAGGAATCCCCCCACCTTTTTATTCTATGCAACTTTACCCACGAACTTGGAGCCAATTGTTGCAACTCTTTGGTATCCAATGGGTCACACCCCTTACGGTCAAGGCCTTGATTTAATACGATTGTGAGTTACATTGGCCGACGGCTAGAAGAACCTTATGGAAGGCTACCATAGCTGCTACCATATGGATAATTTGGGTGGAACGAAATACCATAATTTTTCAAGGACTTAAAACTCCACATATCAACACTCTTCCACAAGGTAACTTGTTTGGTCACCTTTTGGGCCTCTAATCATAAGGTATTCTCGGGCATATTAGGGAACATTTTCCTCGAGCAATGGAAAAATATTCTTTACCACCAACCGTGACAGGCTTCAAGACCTAACAACTGGCTACCACCAACAGAATGCAGCATCAAGCTGAATTTTGATGGTTGTTCCCTTGGGAATCCTGGTTCGGAAGGTGCTGGGGGTGTCTTTAGAGACCATCATTGTAACATCCTCTTAACCTATTTTGAGCATCTTGGCCTCAAGGACTCCCACTACGCAGAGGCCATGGCTCTATTACATGGTCTGAAAAGCTTCAACCATTCTTGGGGCTCACACCTGATAGTGGAAGGTGATTTAGAAAATATTCTCTCTTGGGCAAGTGGGATGACTTCTCAACCGTGGCACCTAACCTCAATTTTTGATGAAATTGCTCACATTTGCAGGGATATGGACGTCTCTTGGAAGCATATTTGGAGGACGTCCAATGAGTTCGCAGATCTCATGACGAAAGAGGGAGCTAGAATCCAAGTAGAGGAGCACGCTCGGTCCGACTCCTTTTTTGTTCTGGACCACATGCACACAACATAGACAGTTTGTATTTGGGCATCTTCCAGCCCTGGTTTATTTTTTGAAATCTTCACGTAAATCGTTGTAATTGGGCAGATCCTATAGACCCATTTTTGTTACATGGCAGGTTGACGCATTTTTTACTGAGAGACACTCCATGTGGGTGCTCTTGGACTCTTATATCTATGTAATTATCACTTCTCAGTAATACAATGTTAACTTTCTCAAAAAAAAAAAAAATCAAGATTTTAGTGTTTATTTTTTGTACAAATTAAATATTGTAATCTTCAAAACGTTGAGATCACTCCTAACCTTTTGGGATCTCAATCCCCAACAATGGGCATCAACATCCAAAAATTGAAAAATTGAGATCCCTTGAAGATCCTCTCCCGAAGTCCTGAGCGAGATTTCGGAAATCGCCTTCTGGACTGGGAGATCCTAGTAAACCATGTTGGAATGCTCTATATGCCATAAATGGGTGTGGTCCCTTTATTAGAGATGTTCAGTGGAGCTAACCAAGAGGTTGTCACCCTTGTAAACGAAGTGGTTCTTCATGAGTCACTCGTGACACAAGTTCTATGCCGTAATCTTGAGATGTTGGCTTGGCATTTTTTGACTTTGTTTGATGTTTTTTATTTCCTCTGTAGTTTAATTTTATGATAAAAAATTATTTTTAATGATAAAAAAGTATTCTAGCGCTAGAGTGGATATAAAAGTGTAATAGCCTTCAAGTTCTAATGGGAGATATATCGAGTGAGAAGTTTGATTTTAGTGGTCTAATAAGGGTGAGGACCTCAAACTTACCCTTTAACTCGTCCGAGGCTTAGGTGAAGGAGGTGGATGGTGTTTGGTAGGCAACCAACGTAAAATTATGCCACATCTTATCATGATAGCTACCTCCAAATCATTGGGACGAGGCTTGGATGATGATGAAGTCTGATCTCCACCATCCATGCCTTTAGCTAGCCATCATTGATTAGGGGTGGATATTCCAGAATTATCCTTGGGAGGAATTCCATCCCAACTACTCTTCCAATCTAAAATGGAGTCCATTGGAACCCTTCTGTAGAATGTTCTGTTCCAAATTATTTTCTCATGGCAAACTCCAATTTGAATTAGAATTTCTTTTCAAGAGTCAATCCTAACCACCCTTTGAGTTTTCAATGCTCTAAAGAATCAAATCTACTTAGATCAAATTAGTTACCTAGTAGTTTTTGAACCCATTCCCATTAGAACTCAATCTTGGAGGGTATGCACCTTTTTAGAATAAATAGGGTGATCAAGCACAAGGCCTTTGACCTTTTTACAGCCATGTGGTCCCCATGGCCAGTGCAGTCCATGTGATAAAATGGTAAAAATCATATGGCTCAAATTAAATAGAAATTGTGTCCAAGTCCCATAACCTCCAAAATTGACTTCTAATACAAATAACATTTAATTCCATGAATACGCTTGTTTTAAACATAGTTGTTTAGTCATAAACATCATCATTTTAAATTCAAATTTACTTCCACAAAATATGGGTGCTAAATAGAGAAAATAGCACCATATTTATTTTTCCTTAATCATTCCAGAACCACATGAAAAACCATGGGAAGTGTGTTCTACCAATGGAGTCAGATCCTCAACCAGGTACTCGATCACTACCTTTGAACACAGTCTAAACCTGAAACTTACCCAAAAGGCCCACAATCCACATTTCTTCCACGCGAGGGGCTCATGCTTGGCTTATCAAAGCTAGCCAAGGTATAGAGGAACACAAATAGCCATAGATTCCAGGCCCAAGGACAAGTTTGTGGTTACCGCCCTGTCAAGTCTCAAAGATAAGGCACAACATCACGAAGACACGAGAGTTCTCTCTCTGGCATGTGCATGCTCTAGGATCACCAAGACCCAAAAATATCAAGGATCACAACATCACGAAGACACGAGAGTTCTCTCTCTGGCATGTGCATGCTCTAGGATGCCGTTTTGAGGTCTTTTGGCATGTGTCCTCCGAAGCCTCATTGTACACCGAAAGAGCCCTGTTTATCTCTTGGCCTCTTGGTTTCCTCTTGCCAGGCTTGACTGAGGAGCATCCTGGTGTCCTCATGGTCCAACATCTACCATTTGGCTAATACCCCTTTTGACATGGCACATGTGGACTTTCGTCGTAGGGGCTAGGCCTATCAAGCAAGGGTATGGGTCAACTTGATCTAGACAAGGCCTAGTCACATGCCAATGCAAGAGGGATGGTGCTTACTTTGTCCCAGATAGAATCCAACTCCAAACAACTTTAATGGCCTCTTTCATCCAAATAGAGCCTACACACATGACCACTTTCATCCATGTAGGACAATACTCGTAACCGCTTTAATGTCTTTGCATAAAAACTGATGGAACACCATTTGTTTAGAACTCTTTGTCATCTATCTCATCAAATTCTATTCTCAATCTCTATTTCTAAGCACATTTACTAAAGAGTAAGGGCAGTAGGACTTCCATCTTATGTATTTCCTAAAATTTTAATCTCTTATTTTTTAAACTTGCTTTAATTTTTTTTAAAACAAAAAATATTAGTAATTTAAAATACTAAGAATTTTAAAGGCATGTTATGTATAGAGTTTATTAAAAGCAGTAGGAATATCCAATTGATTTATCATGGCATTATAGTTTCAAACCAAATGAAAAGGATAATAATTTAAAAAATGAAAAAAAAAAAAGGATATAAGTGGACTCCATCTCGTGTCTCTCCTAAAGTTACATAGCAGTGGGAATTATTGCATGAGGAGTGAGTTTGCTTTTGCATTTTAGGACTTCCATTTTCATGTGGCTGAAAGTGTTATCTCGGAATTATTTATTCACCAGCCATCTATTTTTTTCCTTTTTTTTTATTTTTAAACTTCATTTTGTAATTCTGTTTCATATGATAAATTCTGCTGATTGGTTTAGGGCTTCATGTATCTAATATTGATTTTTTTATATTTTATATTTTATATTTTTATGTTTTACATGTCATATAATTTACAAGTTGTGTCACAGAAACCTATACACGATCCTGTATTCCTCCAGAAGAAAGCTGACGGAATTACTGTTGATGTGGCTTTACAATGGTGAGCAACATACATTTTAGACCTAATATCCTCTCTCTTTTTTTTTTAATTGACAATATATTTTGTTTCAACCTTCTTTCATACCTAAGCTGAATAAGTGTTGTAATCTTGTACAAATCCTGTATTCTCCTCTTCTGACGTTCGACCCTCACTTGGCGATACTCAGGTGCTCTGATGCTTATACAGATACCTTGTTAGGTTATGCAAATAGTATTCGAACAGTTGATGGTGGCACTCATATAGACGGCCTGAAGGCATCATTAACAAGAACCCTTAATAACCTTGGGAAGAAGTCAAAGGTTATCAAGGTGCATGTCAGTTTTATGGTTTCTAGTTTTATATGAATTGGTGGTTGACATATTTGTGTTTTCTTTCCTTTTGCCATTATGTATGTACCTTTGTAGCTGGTTCAGTGGTTACCAGCATGAATGGTCTGTGTAGTCCTAGTTCTTGTAGTTCTGGAATTTGGTTAGTTGAAGTCTTGATACTGCAAAGAGGTCTATGGGTCTTATTATGGCCACACATGTTGAAGTGTTAGTTCTAGGCGATCTGAGGGACTCTGGCCTGTTAGATCCGAAGCTTACAACTTATTTGTATGAATTAAGTGATGCTGCCACTGTATGGTTTTTGTGGATGATGCTTTCTTAGAAAACTTTGTTGTAATGCATTTCTTAGAGAATCCAGTCAACTGTATGGTTTTTGTGGATGATGCTTTCTTCGAAAACTTTTTTGTAATGCATTTCTTAGAGAATCCAGTCAATATTTTCTTTTGGGCCTTCTAATTGTCTCATCATGTTGATTGTAATTTGTGCTCAACAACAAATGGAAATTTCCTGACTTCTTAGAATTAGTAAGCAAGAGCAGTGTTTGAACCTTGTTCTCATCATTTTATGGTTGTTTGTTGTATTAATGTAGCTTTTGCCTTTTTTCCTCTAGGTGAAGGCATAAGTGTCCTTTATGTACACTTTACTATCCCTTTATGCAGCCCATTAGGACTCCTACGATAGAGTTTTAACCTGTGCGAGTGTAAAACATGATGAAAAACTGCTGGAAAATTCCGTGTTTCCCAACCTGTTGTCACTTCTTCATTTTCGCGGCTGTTGTGTGGATAACAGCGGTTCAAGCTTTTTCCATGACGTTATTAACATTAACATGTGATCAGAGTGATGATCCTACACTTCACAACTTTTGCTTCCTTGGATTTTTGCCTTGTTCAAATCTGTACTTGTGGTGACCAAATCTGGGTGCTATGTGTGGTTACTTCATCTTCAATGGAGGCACTCATCAAGTATACACCTGCACAAGCCTCTGGGTGCAAGTTCCATTTTTCGGCATATTTAGGGATATCATCACCAAAGCTTGCTGAGATTGCCTGCTTGAACCATAAGTTGGTTTTATCCATTCATCACATGGGCCGTATATTAATTTTATGTATGTGAATGTGGATTCAGGATAAGGGTGTTAGGATTTCAACATGTCGATCTGACGAATTTCTACCGAATAAGAACCACTATTAATTTTATATGTTTATTCTTTAGAGAAATCCATTTTTTGTTATTATACATGTATGGATGATCTTGTCACTATGTGACCCTTTATACCTCTGTTTAATCCCCTTGAGCATTGCCATTGACACAATGTTTGTGTATTTATTTAGTGAAAAGCATCAATTTGGTCATATGAAGCAATGTTTGAGATATATCAAAGCATCTCTTTGCCTGGTCTTGAAATGAAGTTTGTTACATTAGATATGTAGACCTGGGTTCCTCCCTTTCCCAAAGTGCTGCAATTTCTCTTTTATTAAGTAATGTTTAGATCCAAAGGTTGGAGGTCTAATCCACTCTGCTAGGACATATCTTTCCAATGACTGAAATTGGGGCCTCTCCTTTATCTCTTGTGGTATATTGAGTTGTTTCCTAAGTGATCTAATTTGGGCTCATGCTGGTGGAGTTCTTTCTCATTGGTAATTAACCTAACTTTTCTAATTTATTTACTTGTTTCTCTTAAACTGCTAGGAATTCTATGCCAAGAAAAAGAACTATGGGAATTTTCTGCCAGATTTTATATACATTGACATCTCTGAGTAATCTTCTCATTCTGCTTTTGCTAAAAATAGTTGGAACTATTGATGTATCAGGTGTCAAGAAATCAGTATGGTATGCATTCCAGTATATCTGGGATGGACTAGGGATACATTTAGAAACAGTTTTGTTGTTTGTGATATTTACAAATTCAGGGTTATTCCAATTCTGAACTGTTGAATTGCAGGAGGACATTAATTTGAGTGGCGAACATGTAAGGGAGGGATTAACATGCATTGTCTCGGTCAAAGTTCCAAACCCGGAGTTTGAGGGACAGACTAAGGTGTGGTATTTTTCTGTCACGTTATTGAAGGATCTGTTTGATAAAAACAAGATCTTGAATAATATAGATTTGGATAAAGGCTTTGCTAGCTTTCCATATATCTGAATAACATATTGTCTTAATAAGTTTTTTCTTGTATCTGTTTGTCTACCTCTATTTCAAAAATTTTATATATTTGATATGTTATACTGTCTGGGTAATTAAATTAAAATTCATTTATTTATTTTTCTTTGGCACACATTTGTTTTGTACCCAGCTTCTACATCTCTCTCTTTCTCACATGCGCCCATTTGCGCCCACAGGCACACACACTATTGAAGATCAAAGCACATGCAATGTAGAGGTCAATGACAGTACCCTAATGAAGTACTCTAACTGCCCATTCATGGCATTCAAATCCAGGAAAAACCTTAAAGCTACAATCAAATTCATGTCCTATAGCAAATTCCACTTGAGGGAAAGTCTCATCTCTGCAACCAGTTACCTGCTTCCCTTCTTCAATGGAACATTATGGAACAGAGAGAGATAGAGTGGGTGCATAGAGAGAGGAGGCATGGTTATTCATGCGGAGAGAGAGAGAGAGAGAGAGAGAGAGAGAGAGAGAGAGATTGGGACAGTTGGTGGTTAGGGCTGGCCTAATCAAATCCCGTTAAGTTTCATTGGCGCTAAAATCATATGCCACAAGATACACTTTTCTGAATTCTCCAAATTTATTGTCCCACTTGAATTTCGCAGGATTTAGATTACTTGGCTTTATCAGGATTACAAAGGAGAGGGTTTTCGTCTATCAAACAGGGCTACGAGCCTTTTAGTATCATTGTTTATTCAGATCCCACAATATCATGAAATATCATGATATTGTGGGGTTGTCAAACATATCCTAAATTATTGCTCTCCATATGATACATCTTGCTGGTCATGTGATGTGTATTTTTAATGCTTATCCTTGCAATTTTCTTATTTCTTTCTGAAGACTAGGTTAGGAAATCCTGAAGTACGGAGGGTAGTTGATCAATCTGTTCAAGAACATCTCACAGAGTACTTGGAGTTGCATCCAGACATACTTGATTCAGTCCTTCTAAAGTCACTTAATGCTCTTAAGGTATTTCATTTCTTTGATTATGAGGAACTATTTTGATAAAGACTCATGTTTACAATTTGTTTCATTATTGTGTTTTTGTGGCATGCTTTTCCTACTTTTATGGGCCTATGATTCATGCTTTTCTCGTGCTTCTGGCTTTTGTGCATCTCCAAATCGTCTATTTTTATCATACTGAATTGCTTCCTTATAAAATGTGCAACAACCACATGAGTTGTCAAGTTAAAAATTACATTCTATTCTGGTATCCTTTCCCAGCTCCTTTTTCAATAGAATTTTTTTTAATCGTTTGCTAAAAGTTTCCAATTGACTTTACATGATTCAAATCATTTAGCAAGAAACATTGGCATTGAATTCACTTCTGATAATTTTATCCATGTGATTGGAGCATGGTTGTTTGTTATGCACTTTATGGTACTCTGTACTCTATTGTAATTTCTGTTGTGGTTACCTCCCAAGGGGACTTTTAGGCTTAACTATGACTGTAGATTGATAGTTTAACTGTTTGGTGTTGACTGCATCTTGCGTGAAAGTAATTGAGCTGTGTGACTCAATAGTAACAAATACTATATTATTTTGTGTCATTTATGGATTTTTGCGCCGTTCTGTCATTTGCTATGTGGCTTTCCACTCGTAAATATGGACTTGCTAGGCATGCTATTGTTACTGCTAAGATGTATATTAGCCTATTGTATCATTGCACAAGGGTATTTATGTACTTTGTTATCATCAGCATCATCCAAGCCTTATTCCAAATTTGGAGTCGGCTACATGAATCTTTTTTTTAGTGAAGTTAACGATTGTGTTACTGAAAAAGTATCAGAAAACAAGAGGGGGACCCGAGAGCACCCACAGGCAGGTTCTCTCGGACAAAAAATAGATCACTACACAGTGAACCTATACAAAAACTTGGGGCTTATAGACTCGCCCGGTTACAAGCAATGTACACAAGAAAATCAAAATACAATGCAACCACAGTGGTCCAGAGCAAAAGAGGAGATGGACCAGTGAGTAACGTTTGTACAATACAACCCAAAAAGTCGCGATTATGCGGGGGCATAGGGTCGGCTACATGAATCTTGTTCCACCATTCTTCTTTATCGAGGGTCATACCCTCAATATGACCAAAATTCACTATATCCTTTCTCACTACTTCTATCCATTTCCTTGTGGGCCTTACCCTTGCCCTGTTAGAGCCTTCCACTTGAACCAAATCGCATCTCTTAACTAGTACTGTATTAGGTCTACGTTGCACATAGCCATCCCACTTAAGTCTACTTTCCCACATTTTATCGCCTATTGAAGCCACACTTAAGTTCCCTTATATGTATTCATTATGAATTCTATCATTTCTTGTCTTGCCACTCATCCATCTCATCATCCTCATCTCAGCTACGCTCATCTTATGGATAAGTTGTTTCTTGACTGCCCAACATTTCGTCCCATAAACATGGTTGGTCTTACGGACGTCCTATAGATTTTTCCCTTTAGTCTCAATGGTATGCAGGCAATCACATAAAACTCTGGATGCACATCTCCACTTTGCGTATCTACTTTAATTCTATGTGCGACATCTTCCTCAATCTCTCCATTCTCTTGGATTATCGAACTTAGATATCAGAAACAATCTCTTTTTGGTATTTATTGACCATCAATCTGAACTACTTTTGTGTTTCTATTCCTATTATGACTAAATTTGCATTCCATATATTCTATCTTTGTCTGGCTAATTTTAAAACCTTTCGATTCTAGAGCATCCCTCTAACATTCTAACTTTGCGTTGACACTGCCTCTTGTCTCATCGATCAAACTATGTTGTCATCTATAAACAACATACACAATAGTATCTCATCTTGTAGGTGCCTGGTTACCTCATACATAACCAAAACAAAGAGATATGACCTCAGAGTTGACCCTTGAAATAGGCCCATTGTCATTGCGAACTCAATTTGTCTCCCCACTAGTTGTCCATACAGTAGTTAGCGTTCCCTTGTACATGTCTCTCACTATGTCAATATTTGCTTGTGACTCATTTTATTTCCAACACCCGCCAAATTAAATTTCTAGGCACCTTGTCGTATATATCATCATCATTTTAATCTTTTTCCAATTAATTGAGGTCGGCTACATGAATCTTGGTTCTCCATCCTACTCTATTAAAGGCCCTATCCTCAGTGAGGCCATAAATCTCCATATCTTTTCGGACTATTCCCAACCATGTCCTTTTGGGCTTACCCCTTGCCCTTTTCAGTCTTTCTACTTGAACTAATTCGCACCTCCTAACAAGTACTGTACTTGATCGGTGTCACACATGGCCAGCCCACCTAGGTCTACTTTTTCTCATTTTATCGCCTATTGGTGCCACACCTAAATTTTTTCGAATAGATTCATTTTGAATTCTATCCCTTCTTGTCTTGCCACTCATCTACCTTAATATTTTCATTTCCGCTACACTCATTCTGTGGGTATATTGTTTTTATTCGCCTAATTTTCCACCCCATAGAGCAAAGCTAGTCTCACCGTTGTCCAATAAAACTTGCCCTTTAGCCTCATTGGTATGCGGCGACCGTATAAAATTCCAATTGCACTTCTCTACGTAGCCCACCCAGCTCTAATTCTGTGTGCGATGTCTTCCTCGATCTTTATATTTTTTTGTATTATCGACCCAAGATATCGAAAGTGCGGTCTTTTTTGTACTTCCTGACCGTCAATCTTAACTACTTCCTCATCTCTACTGCTATTATTATTAGACTTGCACTCCTTGAAATGCTTTATCTAATTCAATAAAGACCATGTGAAGGACTTTTTCCTTCGCCTTAAACTTCTCAATCAGTTGCCTAAGTAGGAAAATGACTTTGATAATTGACCTCCCCATAATAAAACCGGACTGGTCTTTTGATGCACACATCCCATGCGTTAGTCGTTGCTCAACCACTCTCTCTCACAGCTTTATAGTGTGGTCATTAGTTTAAGCCCTCGATAGTTCATATTATTCTGTATGTCTCATTTGTTCTTGAAAATAGGTACGCCATTACTGTCTCTATTTGTCTGACATTTTCTTTGTTCTCAACATCTTGTTAAACAACTTGGTATGCCAACATATGCCAATCTCCGCCATGGATTTCCAACTTCTATCGGGATATTGTCTGGTCTTAAACCTTTCCTATCTTCATCTCTTAGTTGCGAGAATCTTGGTCAAGAGGTGGCATTCCCCTCTTGGAATCTCGATTCGATGATCCGGGAACCAGAGCCTAAGCGGTACTCGCTTGCTCCTATAAGGAGATCTCGGTCCCTACCTATTGGGATATCGGTTCTTAATCTAAAGGGATCTCGATCCTTGACTGCAAAGGATCTTGATCCCTATCAATGGGGGATCATGACTCTTCAAAAGATGGGCCGCGCTCGGAATATGACGGAATCTCGGTCTCAAAGGAGTTTAAAGATTATTTGAATATTTTTCTCCCCATATCTATCCTCGGTGAAAACCAATTGGATTTGTTGTCTCACTGTGTGTTTTCACCTTTTGCTTCCTCTATTTCATCTCTCACATAACAGTCCTTCTCTTTCCTCTCTCACATAGCAACCTTGTGTGCATAGAGCCATAGACTTGGGGGAGCCCCCAATAATCCCTCCATAGATTAATCACCCTTGATCCATTTAGTTAAATATGAAAGCTAATCCTACTAAGAGCTGCCTATCAAGATTTGCATCTTGAAACTTGAATATTGAAGCCTTCTTTCCTATTGACTTGTACAACAAAGAATATAACAAAAATCACTTGGCATAGCTCTATATTGTAGGTTCCATTATCTCTATCCATTTTATAAATAATACAGAATGCTCCATAGATATACAGTGCCATCATCAGCCTCCAAAGTTGAACAAAAGAATGATCAGCATACACTGATTTCCCCTGTTATGATAGTTTAAAACTCCAAAGTACAAGAGTGCTACCCAGCGCAAAATTCCTCTAGGCTGAAACAACCAGAACCAGTCTCGAAAGATCAAAGCATTCATAATCCCCCATTTTTAATCATGTAATGAGAACATAAAACCAGCAAACGGATTTGAATCATCTTTCCTTGTCCTTCAGATTGGCTCACGATAATGCCCCTCCATCTCTCTCTCTCTTCACATTTTGACTTGGGCTGATCTTCTCTCTCCCCTATGTTTCTCTCTTCATCCCCATTGGTGTTTCTACCTAAAGAACTCAAAGTCTTAACATGACCACCATTCTCCTTGCCTAACAATGAAGTCTCAGCAGCAAAAACCCGGCTTGGGGCAATCACATTGTCAATGCATGCGTGCTTAGCGAAATGCGTATATTGATGCATTATTACGTCATCCTTAGAGGCCACGAATGCCTCTCTAGCTGGCTGCCGGCACCACATTTCCCACCAAAACTCTCTCAAAACCCCAAAAATCAGATCCTAGTACTCTATGATTCCCTATCTTTCACCACCCTAAACCATGTGCTCTCATTAGGGGTCCATGAATCCATCCAAGAATAGAGGTCGAACCAGTCTCTCTAAAATCTCCATCCAACACTTTACTTCAAGAATACCTTCTGGTTTTATGACACGAGAGAGAGAGAGAAGATAAGAAGTCGTGAGCAATAAGCAATTTATTAAGATGGAGAGTGAGGGCAAGCAGGGGGAAGAGAGAGAGAGAGAGATTTGGTGATCAAGAGAGAATAGAGAAGAGAGATGGTTATAGATTTCCGTGGGTATGGAATATAGACTAAAGATTATAAAGAGAGCCATAGATTATTTATTTAGTTAGATGGAGAGACCAAAAAAAGATTAAAAAGGTGTTTTACTAATTTAAGATAAAATGGTAAAAATATCTTATATATACACCATGAAGTTGAAAAAATATGCATGAGCCAAAACGGGGTCTTTTATTCTCTAAAATAGTTTCTGTTTTTTGGGTGAGTCAATGGAGAGTAGGCCCCTACCCATGGTAGGAATTGAGTTTAGGATGTAGCGTTTCAAATCGTCAAGCGCTAACTAATTAAGCATTGGCCTTTTTATTCTCAAAATACTTATTATTACAACAATACAATTGATACTTCCATAAAAAGAAAATACAAAGGATTAATCCCATTAAAAAAAACCTATTATCAAAAAGAGAAACACATATAACAGCTCTCCCCCTCAGAATTGAAGTCCTTTACTCCTCTTCTGCAGCCAGTGGTTCAACTTTAACGAGTACGTCCTCCTCTTGGACCAACTGAGTTTGCTAGGTAGTATTAGTATGTACTATGGCTGGCTGGGGCAGAGGCTTGGGTTGTGGGGTGAAAAAGCAGTTAGGTGGAGGAAGGCAAGGATGTAGGGTTTGACGGAAAGCATTTAGTACTAGTCTCGTACCTGAGGGCAATGGTACTGACCCATCTAATTTTGAATAGTGGATATCTAAGCCTTACGGATTTGGAAGGGTGGTAGCGTATAGGAAGGGGGAGACGTGGACAAGACTTAGAGAATATAGACCCCGAGAAAACAAAGAGAGACAAGGGCCCAAGATTGGGAGATGGTGGGACTAGAAAGTCTAAAAAATGCATATAGTTTGGACAAGCAACAACAGGAGGCGAGAGGGCTCTTCTTTGGAGAGGAGGGGATCGAAGCAGAGGGGCCGGATTAGGGTCATCACTAAGGAAATTGGGTGCGTGATAGCATTGTTTATTATGTTGAGTCTGATTCTTTAGCCATCCTAGAAGAGAGGTTTTTGCTTTTGTCTCTACTGTATTTTTCTTATGGTATTATGGGATTTGGGGAGGGGGGAAGAGAATATAATGCTTCCAGCAGGAGAGATAGATGGAAGGGAAGATTCTCCCAATAAGAGAGAATGTTGGGGGAGTGAATTTATGAGGAGTTAGGAAGGAAAGGCCCCAAGGGTTGTAAGAAGGGAGGAGAGAAGGAGGCCCTTATATAATGTTGATATTTTCAAATTTTATTTATTGTCATTTACTGTCTTTTATTACTGAACTTTTGATATATTTTTTTTAATGCGATTATGTTCTTGTATTTTGATCAGACAAAGGATGTTATCATAGAATAAATTTTGATACTCTCTCCAACCTAAATACCATGTGGCATGCAGTATATGGCTTGCATAAGAAATATTTAAGAACAATCCATAATAGTATTTTGTGGCATGGAGTATGGTGCTTGTGTAACAACAATATGAATGTGTTATATTACACATGCAACAATACATAAAAAGTCTAGCCTAAATAGGTTATGACAAGAGATTATATTGTGTGCAGAACAAATATTTAAACATAAGCATGTAGTATATTGTTTGTGCAACAGTACGGGTATTATTTAATCTTAAACCATAAACCCTAATCCATAATTGTGCGCTTGTGTGAAACCATACTAGTATAGCTTATTTTAAGGGCTTGTAAGAATGTCCATGAGAAAACGATTAGTAATACTGATGGTAATGAGTTTACAGTCCTTTTCTACTCATTTCAATTATGTAGCATAGTCCATAAGAAATCTTATAATACTAATATAAACATTAATTTAATCCCACTTTATCAATGTATTTTATCATACAAAACATTGAGTGTATACTAATGAATATACAGTCCATGGATTCATTTCAACTATGTAACATTGTCCATGAGAAATATTATAGTAATTATACCATCAAGTATCAACATTAAATTAATGGCCACTATATCAATTTACCTCATATACAAAATACTAAGTATATGGTGTTTTGATTATTATGATTTCATACATTATATTTTTTAAGAAAAATGTCTTATCAATCTTGTGCTACTAGGATATCTCTAACTTAAACCATAAACCTTGAACCCTAATCCCTAAATTGTATTGCTTGTGTGAAACCATACCAGTATAGTCTATTTTAAGAGTCTGTATGGATGTGCTAGTCCATGAGTAATCTTTTATTAATACTAATGGTAATGAGTTTATAGTCCATGGACTCATTTCAATTATGTAGCATAGCCCATGAGAAATCTTATAGTACTAGTAGCAACATTGATTTAAATCAACTTTATCAATGTACTTTATTATATAGAATACTAAGTATATGTTACTTAGTATACAGTCCGTGAGCTCATTTCAAATATGTAGCATGGTCCCTAAGAAATCTTAAGAGTAATATTACCAACATTAATTTATTACCACTAACTCAATGCACCTTTATATAAAAAATACTAAGTTTGTGGTTTTTTAATTTGTAAGATTTCACACTTTATAATTTTTTAAACAAATCTCTTATATATTTTTTCATAGTTCCTGTACATTGAAGATTTCTTTTATTTCATATTATTTAAAAGTGTTTGAAAGTAATGGAATTTTCCATTTATTTATTTATTTTGATAGTTTTCATGATTAAGTATTGGTTTATCGCACAAAATCTTTTCTGGATTTGCTCATTACATTTATGTCTTTCGTCTCTTACACATTATTTTAATGCATCTCACTTCAAAGCTTTTTTAAATCTATTTCTTAATTTTTTTAATTATTAAGATTTCATAGAAATATTCTTTTAAATAAAATTTTCTATCTATCCATTTATATTTTCTGCAATTCATAATTTTACATTATTTTAATGTGTTTGAAAGTAATAATATTTTTCATTTAATTTTTTTATTCTCTTAATTGTCATGTTAAACATTTGGATTATAATAGAAGATCTTTTATTGGATTGCGAAGAAGCTTCATGTCTTTCAATTTTTAAAATATAACTTTATATCATTTCTAGCATTTAATGCATCTCCCTTTAAATAAATTTTAAATCAATTTATATTTTTTTAACAAGATGTCTAATCCATTTATTTATATTTTCTACAATGCACGATTTTTTATATTATTACAATGTGTTTGATTGTAATGTTATTTTTCATTTAAGTTTTTGTTATTCTCTCAATTGTCATGTCAAAATTTCAGTTGATAATTGAAATTTGTTTTATTGGATTTCAAACCTAGCTTTATGCCGTTGAATTCTTAAGAATATTAGTTTCTCTCATTTCTAGCATTTAATGCATCTCCCTTTAAATAATTCTTATATCAATTTCTCAATTTTTAAATTATTAAAATTTCAGAGATTATTATTTTTAAACCAGATGTCAGATCTGTTTATTTATATTTTCTTGAAATGACAATTTTTTATGTTATTAAAATGTGTTTGATGGCAAGAGATATATATGAGGCACAAATTCCAAAGAGGGCATTTTGTAATACTAATAACATGATTTATATGAAAATAAAGAGTGATTTGTGTTAAACATATACTATAGTAATAGTTAATAATGCAAAAAATTCAAGGAATAGATTTAACATTGATTTGAAGTAAGATGCATTAAATGCTAGAAAGGATACAAAATAATATTTTTTAAAATTGAACGACATATGCTAGGTTCGAAATCCAATAAGAGATTTTTTTTATTACCATCCAAGATTTTGACATGACAATTGAGAGAACAAAAAATTAAATGAAAAATACCATTACTATCAAACACATTTTAATAATATAAAAAGTTGTCATTTCTAGAAAACAAAAATAAATCAATCACACATCTTGTTTAAAAAAATATAATTTCTGAAATCTTAATAATTTAAAATCAAGAAATTGATTTAAAAATGATTTGAAGGGGGATGCATTAAATGCTAGAAATGATAGAAAGTAATATTTTTAAGATGAAAGACATCTAGGTTTGAAATCCAATAAACGATGTTTCTATTATCAACCAAAATTTTGACTTGACAATGGAGAGAATAATTAAATAAAAAATATCATTGCTTTCAAATGCAATAGAATAATATAAAAAAATTGTGAATTGTAGAAACTATAAATACTTAAATATCAAATTTTGTTTTTTTTTAAATATTTAAATATCAAATTTTGTTTAAAAGAATATTTCTATGAAATCTTAATAATTAAAAAATCGTGAAATAGATTTAAAGAAGCTTTAAAGTGACACGCTTTAAATGTTTGAAATGATATTAAATTAATTTCTTAAGAGTTAAAAGACAAATCTATTTGCCAAATCCATAAACAATTGTGCTATAAACCAATATTTAATCATGAAAGTTATGAGAATAAATATATAAATGGAAAATGCCATTACTGTCAAACACTTTTAAATAAGATGAAATAAAAGAAATTCATGGACCATATTACTCTCAGAAATCTTGATAATATTACTTTAAGATTTCTCATGGACCATCCTACATATTTGAAATGAACTCATAGATTGTATACTTATTCTTCTATAGTTAAGTCTTTTTTATGATAAAGGACATTGATAAAGTTGATTTAAATTAATGTTGATAGTAGTACTATAAGATTTCTCATGGACTATGCTACATAATTGAAATGAGTACAGGGACTGTAAACTCATTACCATCAATATTACTAAATGATTTCTTGTGGAATGTGAACTTTTTACTATCATTGGCAACGAGCTCATCCCTAAAGCCCTTTAAAATAGACGATATTGTTATGGTTTCACACAAACAATACAATTTAAGGATTAGGATTTAACATTTATGGTTTAGGTCTGGGTTATGCTCGTCTGCGACACAAGATTGATAAGACATTTTGCTTAAATAAAAATATAATGTATAAAATCTTAATAATCAAAATACCATATACTTAGTATTTTGTATATAGGTACATAAATTGATATACTGGACTTTAGTTTAATGTTCGTAGTATAATTACTATAATATTTCTCACAGACAATGCGACATAATTGAAATGAGTTCATGGACTGTATATTTATTAGCATATACTTGGTGTTTTTTATGATAAAGTGGGATTAAATTAATGTTGATAGTAGTACTATAAGATTTCTCATGGACTATGCTACATAATTGAAATGAGTACATGGACTATAAACTCATTACCATCGGTACTGCTAACAGATTTCACATTGACTATGAACTTGTTACCATCAGTGGCAATAAGCATATCCATATAGGCTTTTAAAATAGATTATACTGGTAGGGTTTCACAAAAGCAATACAATTAGGGATTAGAGTTTTAAGGTTTATGGTTTAGGGTTGGGCAATACTCGTACTGCTGCACAAGCAATATACTACATGCTTAAACATATTATGTTTAAATATTTGTTATGTACACAATATACTTCTTGCCATAACATATTTAGGGTAGACTTTTTATGTGTTGATGCATGTGTAATATAACACGTTCGTATTGTTGCTACACAAGCATCATACTCCATGCCACAAAATATTAGTACGTACTGTGGTTAAATATTTGCTATGCAAGCTCTATACTTCATGCCATATTGTATTTAGGCTGAGGAGGGTATCAAAATTTATTATACAATGACATCTTTCATTCTTTTGTCTCATCATAGTTCAAGAACAGAATCCAATTTAAAAATAAAAATAAAAACTTCAGTTTAAACTATATACCTTTTTCAAACTTTCCAGTCCCACCATCTTCCAATCTTGAGCCCTTGCCTCTCTGTCTTCCCGGAGTCTATGTTCTTTGAGTCTTTGTCCACGTGTCCCCCTTCCTACAATAACTATGCTACCACACTTTCAAATCCAGACAGCTCAGATATCCAATATTCAGAATTAGATAGACCAGTATCAATTCCCTCAAGAATGAGATTGATACTAAGTGCTTTCCGCCCACCCTACATCCTTGCCTTCCTCCTCCTAACTGCTTTTTCACCCCTCAACCCAATCCTACTCCCCAGCTAGCCATAGTACATATTGGTACTCCCTACCAAACTCGGCAGTTGGTCGTGGAGCAGATCGTACCCGTTAAAGTTGAACTACATGCTGCAGAAGGCTACTAAAGGACTTCAATTCTGAGGGGGGGAACCATGATATGTGTTTATCTTTTTTATGTTAATTTTTTTTAATGGATTAATCATATGTATTTTCTTTTGATTGAAGTATCAACTGTAGTGCTGTAATATTAAGTATTTTAGAGAATAAAGGAGCCCGAGCTTAACTGGTTAGCACTTGACGATTTGCAACGCTACGCCTTAAGCTCAATTCCTACCATGGGTCTCCATCTAACTAAATAAATAATGTTTGGCTCTCTCTATAGTCAATAATCTATTCTTTATACCCACCGAATTCTACCACCACCTCTCTTCTCACTTCTCTCTTGATCTCCAAATCTCCTTCTCTCTCTCTCTCTCTCTCTCTCTCTCTCTCTCTTTTCTCCCTGCCTGCCCTCACTCTCCATCTTAATAAACTGCTTGTCGCCCACGACTTCCTATCTTCTCCCTCTCTTTCTCTTGTTATAAAACCAAAAAGAATTCTTTAGGTAAAGTGCCCATTCAACAAGGGACGGTTCCGTGAATGGAGATTTTGATGGAGGTTTTAGAGAGACACTGGTTGGACCTCTATTGTTGAATGGATTCATGGAGCCCTAATGAGAGTACATGGTTTAGAGTGGTGTGAGATAGGGAGTAATTGAGTACTGGGATTTGATTTTTGGGGTTTTGAAAGAGTTTTGGTTGGAAAATGTTGTATCAACAGCCAGCTAGAGAGGCATTGGTGGCCTTTGAGGATGAGGCAGCAATGCATCGATATATGCATTTCACTAAGCATGCATGCATTGACAATGTCATTGGCCCAAGCCGGGTTTTGGCTGCTGAGACTCGATAGTTATGCAAGGAGATTGGTGATGCTGAGACTTTGAGATGCAAGAGAGTTGGAGGGGCATTATCGTAAGCCAATCTAAAGGACAGGGAAAGATGATTCCAGTCCATTTTCTGGTTTTATGTTCTCATTACATGATTAAAAGTGGGGGATTGTGATTGCGCTGATCTTTCAAGACTGGTTCTGGTTGTTTCAGCCAAGGCGCATCTTGGCTCGTTTTGCATTCTTTGTACTTCTAAGTTTTAAACAATGACAAAAAGGGGAAAATCAGTCTATGATACGTATTCAATGTTTATCATGAAGACCATTGTCAATAAACCGTTCCTCACTTCGTCCACCCTGGGGGACCCCTAATGATGTGCTTATGAGCTCATGCACACTGATCTCCATTAGATGCGCATTACTTAAGCTCTGTCAAATAAAGACTGCCAGGTTGAAAATTTGATTAGAGATATTACATAGGAGATTCTTATTATTCCATCATCAACATGCATTTTCTTTTCCTTTTCTTCACTTGGAAGGATTCAACTAGAACAATTCTTACATATTCTCTTGCCCAAAATTACTAATATAGTTCTCAATGAGGAATGATTTTGTTATCGAATAAATCATTACGTGCTATGGATGAACTGTGTGCCCTGTTTAGGTGATAACTGAGGACTCTATTCTTTCATCTAATTTATTTGTTAATTTGACATGAATTGTTGGAATATTTGGAAGTTTCCTTCCATAATTTATTTTCAAAATTTTGTTAATGTTGATTACTTATGTTAATCATTCTTTTGTTCAAGTTTGGAGGCTGATGGTGGACATATGTATGAAGCATTCTATAGTATTTATAAAATGGATGGAGCTGGTGGCACCTACAATCTAGAGAGCTATGCCATGTGGGTTTTTGTTATATTCTTTGTTGTATAGGTCAGAGAAGTCTTGGATATTCAACTTTTAAGAGGCAAATCTTGATAGGCACTTCCTAGTAGGATTAGCCTTCATGTTTAACTAGATGGATCAAGGATGATTAATCTATGGCCGGATTGTTGGGGTTCTCCCAAGTCTGTGGCTCTATGCACACAGAGTTGCTATGTGAGAGAGGGAACAGAATAACTATTATGTTAGTGATGAAAGAAAGGAAGCAAAAGGTGGAAACACAAAGTGAGACAACAAAGACGATAGGTTGACACCGGGGATAGAAATGGGGAGAAAACTTTTCAAAGAATCGTTAAACTCCTTTGGGATCGATGTCCCGTCATATTTAGAATGCGACCCAACTTTTGAGGAGTCGTGATCCTCCATCGATAGGTATGAAGATCCTTTGTAGTTAAGGATCGAGATCCCAATAAGTAGGGATCGAGATCTCCTTATGGGAGGAAGCTAGTACTGCTCGGGCTCCAGTTCCCCTATCGCCGAATAGAGAATCCAAGAGTGGAACGCCACCCCTTGACCAAGATCCCCACAACTAAGGACTCATTTAATCTCATAGCGGTAATTGGCATTCCATCATGTGATTGATACTGGAAATTTCAAGGTTACTTTCACTTGCCATGAGGGTAACATGCACACAAACAAAGAGAATATGCAATGCTATAGCTGGCCGAATACACTTGGAGGCCTTAAACTCAATCTATTTATTCTTATAAACCCTAAAAGGCAGCAAAACCAGCAAGTCACATGGAGAAATAATTATCTATTAGAAATAAAGAAATATAAATCTACCCACTAGAACTCTTGCATGACCTTCCACAGGCTGTATTCTGCATCAGCCACAAAATTTGACATATTTCAGTCATTATTCCTCTTGATTCTTCATACCTAAGGGAGGAAACGTGAGCAGCATGAGTTTTAGTGGGCAGTGCAGATAACCATATTGGTTTTGCCCACAAAAAAGGAAGAAAATTGAGGTGCCCTTTGATGAAATTAATACTGAAATCAATACACCCAGGATTGTTTTTCTTTTTTTTGTTTTTTTGGTCATTTCCTTTTTAGGGGGGGGAGGGGGAGGAAAAGAAAAGAAACGACAATAATGCATGAAATGGATCCCCTTGTTCTAATCTTGTGTCAGAAGGCCATATTTAGGAAAATGGATCCCCTTGTTCTAATATTGTGTTAGAAGGCCATATTTAGAAAAATGGATGGATAACTTGGATTGGTCACCTCGAAAATCAGGTCAGACTGGTGGATCGGCGATTCAGATCAGAGAGTCGACCAGATAGACTTTTTTATGCCTCTAAATTTTTTTCAAAAAATCTCTGAAAACCCTAAAAATAGTGTTTTTTGAGTTTCCATTGGGATGTCATTCCCTTGTCTGGAAGTGTATTGACCATTACATTCACATCACTGGAAAAAATGGGCCTACAATCATCATGGATATGAATACATGGTCTAAAATGGAGCATAAAATAACTAAAATATAACCTAATACGAAATGAAAGATGACTCCGTTCTTCCTCTTCATTATTTTGGTGCCACTCATTGAATTATCTCGGGAAATCATTTGAGTCGATCCATATATGCCTCAGAATCCTTGGTGCCAATTTGACTATACCCGAGTCCTTCACTTTTGAAGGAGGAAACTACCATGAGTTTCCTTGAGAATTTGGTTTAATTATAAAACATTGTAAAAAATATTGATTCACACATCGTATGCATCAATAACCTATATGCATCAAAACCCTAATTGCATTTAGGAAAACAAGAATTTTTCTATTTTATTTTTGAAAGAATTTAATTAATTTAAATGTCCTTTTAAAATTAACTAATTTTTCTTTTTAAAAATTTATTTCTCAAAAATCCATTAACCAATCCTTAAAATTGCCAAATTTCATACTCTTTTTCATTTTAATGATTATATGATTTTGAATATACATAAATTATTAAACAAATTACGAGATTTGTATCATTGACATATAATTATAAAAATTGTTTCATCCCCATGAAAGTTGCAAACTCACAAGATAAAATTGAAGATAATTGGAAAAAAAATTAAAAATTCTTATTCTTGCAATGTATAAAGAACCCTTTTTCCTCAAAAGCCCTAATTTTATTAAGCAAATTACAATTATTTTTGAAAGAAAGAGTGCTCTTTAACCTTAAAACCAAGATGCATTTTGGCCAAAATTGTCGAACTTTTCGGTTTGCGTCCATTAAATTGCATTCATTATAAGATATATGGGCTCATTAGGAAGCTCAATACGATTATTTTGAATCAAATTTGAAGAAACAATGAGTGTACATAATGCACCAGACACGATGAAGAGGAAGAACGGCGTCGTCTTTTATTTTTGTATTAGGTTGTATTTCAGTTGTTTTATGCGCCATTTTGGACTATGTATTCATATCCATGATGATTGTAGGCTCCTTTTTTTCCCGTGATATGAATGTAACGGTCAATAGACATCTAACCAAGGGATGTCATCCCAATATTCACATATTAATAATGGTACTACATAGTGCACCACCGCAATTTATTTGGAAACTTGAAAAACACTTTTTTAAAGAATTTTTTGAAATTTTTTTGAGGCCCAAACTGGCTGATTCTTCGGTCCGGATCACCAATCCATCGATCTGATCCGGTTTTTGGGATGGCTGATTTGGGTCACCCATCCATTTTTTTTAACCTTGCTTCGATATGTTGACTCTTCAAGCCACACTTTATCTATGTGCGCATCATATAGGGCAATTTACTCATATGTTTCTACTTGAATTAATGATATGTACATGGCTGGACATTGCATTTCATTTCAAAAAGAGATTCCCATTCTGTGTAATTGACAACAGTGGGCTAGGTAAGGGCTGATGCAGCACCCATGACCATTTCCCTCTATAATGACATCGCTTGATTGATGTCCTTTTTGTGGTTGCTTGAAGGTTCTTAATCGTCTCTTAAAATTCCTATGCATCTATATATATCTTGTGATATCCCTTGTCAGCTTTGTATGGAGCTTCACTATTGTATGGAAGTCATTGTTTTTTATTTATTATTGTTTTTCCTACATCTCTTTTTTGCTTGTCTATTTTCATCAAAAGAAAAACCAAAAATCACTGCCTTTTTGTCCCTTTTGGCGGTTCCTTCCGCAGTCTTGTAATCTTTGTAATTCTCTTGTATTTTGTACTCTTTAAGTTAATTGTTGTAATAGTATATATTTTAAGTTCTTAGGTCTCTAAATTATTTAGGTTATCATGCATTGTAAGCTACATAAAATGCTTTTCTTTCTTCGCGATAATGTTTATTCAGAAATTCCAGAAGATGTTTACATTGTACTAAATTCTTTTAACAGGCAGCAATGGCAGCTAAGAGGGCAAGGGAACTTGTACGAACAAAAAGTGTGTTGAAGTCATCTTCTCTTCCAGGCAAGCTAGCTGATTGTTCCTCTATGAATCCTGAAGAATCTGGTTAGTTGTATTTCACCCTTTTGTTGTTTGGTTTTAGGGATGGAAAATATTTGGTTTGAATCAGGGTTTTGGCACAATGAGATAAGTTAGTTACATCGGTGATGTTGGAGCAATTTACAATCTCACTCTAAATCTTTTTCGCAACTTCTTTCCATGGATGTGATTTTATTTTAGGATTTTAACTTCTCTTAGGGGCCGTATGGATACCTGGAAATATATTGTCTGTGAAATATATTACTATCATAATACATTACCTGTAAATGGATTGTTACTGTTTGGGTAGTATTTAGATGCAACCTGGGAAATACAATGTTATTGTTTGCCTATGTCTGGAAGAAATATAGGAAATGCATTACCAACATTTTTACCGGCATGTGCCTATAAACTATCATTTCTTTCTTTTTTGTCACAAAATTCCACTAAAATACAGAATTATCATTTCCTTCTTTTTTGTCACAAAATTCCACTAAAATACTGAATTAAAATCATCATCATACCATTCCAAAAAGATTTCTAATAATAACATTATCACCATTCCAAAAAGATTTTCTAATAATAACTTGTATCATTTTACAGTCATGACACTATTTCCTACTTATTAAGTGCTTTTGGTACTTATATGCAATCACATGTTTTCTAACATGACATTGGTTTCAACATGATAAGTCATTGGAACAATATGATTGGAATAACATGATTTTATTTTGACAAGCCTTATTTTTATTTATTTTGTATAGAAGTCTTTCAAATGTCTCTCTATATAATTCAAATAAACAATAAATTTATGATACTAAATTCAAAATCTATGGGGTACGAGTTAAAAACTGGGAAGAAGTTTGATTAGTAAACTAGAAGGTTGGGTAATTGCAGTATAAAATTTTGAGGTATTGGAGGAGACTAAAGAGGTATGTTATTTCAATTGAGATTTTAGTAATCTCTTATGAAGATTATGTTGTGTTGAAATTTTTTATTATGATTGTGTTGTGTAATTTATCAATGGTTACTGATTTTTATTTTTATTATTTTTGTTTTTATATGACACTGATGCCTCAGATGAGAGGACGAGCTTAAAAAGGGAGGGATCACATTATGTTGTGTGAAATTTTTTATTATGATGGTGTTGTGTAATTTATCATTGATTACTGATTTTTATTTTTATTATTATTTTTTTTATATAACAGCTGATGCCTTCAGATAAGGGGACGAACTTAAAAAGGGAGGGATCACCTAGTTATTATGAAGAGAGAGGGCTAAGAAGATTTTTTTAATCAGGGATAGGGTAGGCAAAAACGCACGTGAAAGATTTTCCAAAATTACCCGTCACGCTCGTAATAGATTTTTCACCTATCACCACGCGTAATGGATTTCCTGATTTTTGAGGAAATCTCGCGTAATCTCTTTTCATTTCCTTACGATTAAGTGTACCCAAACAGTGGAAATGCCATGTTTCCTTGTAATCTATTGTCATGTAATAGATTTCCAGGTACCCAAACGGCCCCTTATTGATCTTTGAGTGCATATATATATATTTGCTACCGGAAAAAGGAATCATCTCGAAAAAGGTATTGTCCATGCATTTATTATGAATAAGTGGAATTAATTCCATCATTGACTGCCCTACCAATTTATATAGAAGACATTTCCTTTGATCACCTGTGCAACTATATCTATGAGAGAGTATGTTATGCAACTATAGCGATCATATGGACGGCTACCTAGAGGTAGGAATGCTAAAGGGATTCTATCGAGAGAGAGAGAGAGAGAGAGAGAGAGAGAGAGGGAGGGAGTGAGTGCGTGAGTGTGTGGATAGGGCTGCTTTCTGTTGCTGGATAGGTAATGGGGTTTCTGTACATTGGATTTCCAAGCTTCTCGTTATAGGCTTGCAGCTGCATCCATTGAGTTGCAGAGTAAATAGAATGGCTTGCAGCTGCATCCATTGAGTCGTAGAGTAAATAGAAAAAGAACATTGGGCAGGATGCAGAGAAAAGATATGGTGCACGATAGGGGCGGAAGAGAAGGGTCTTTGACAAATAATGATGTGGTTGTGAGGATAGAGTACGCTTGGCTAGATGTATTGGAACAGCTTGAGTTAATGAGTGACCTTCTAACCATGTTTTATATCATTTTCAGGCCCTTTGGGGATTTGTGTTCTACCATGCTGAGGGTAATCGCTCTTGATTGGACTATGGCTGCCTACACTTTATGTTCTTATAGTCGAAGAAGACTCCTTTAATATCGTTAGTTGGGCATTGAGAGAGTCCCCTTTTCCATGATCATGGATAAGATCCGCATACTTAGCACATCTACTCGTCGTAATTTTACACACATTTTATAGGGAAGTCGATAAGATGGCCGGACACATGAAGGAACTATCATTTAATAAATTCATTAAACGTGCAAATGGCCCCATATGTATCAATATGCCAACAAAGCACGCAAAACAGGTGTAGTACTGTATATAAATGGCCCCATACTGTCCTATTTATCTAGCAGAGTTACTGTTTATGCCACAGTATATATGACAATTTGCTTTTGTTTTATTGTTACTTATTTCATTTTGAGGATTGCCATTTGCATTTGTCGTTTGCTAGTTGCACTTGCACTCAAACGTTTGGTGGATGCTCTTGTTAGTAATACATTATACTGCTGCCCGTGTTTTAGATGTTTCAGTGGAAATCTCTTCATCTCTTCTAATTTTCTATATATGCTATTTTCCTCTCTATTAACCTTGCTCAATTTTGAAATGCATGTCTGATTTATGGAGTTTTCAGTATTTGGGTATAGTATGGATATTTCATTTCTAGTCCTAGTTATAAGGTTGATGCTTCTGAGACTCATGTTTCCATGTCCAATATGGACAAAGTAACATGTGGTTTTTTGATATTCGGGTTGTAAGAATGAGTAATTAGGTGTTTGAGTTGTACGGGAATGTTTTTGGTATTTGGGTAGCATATGGACCAAAGGGTCCTTAAGTTCCATGTCGACCCTCAGAGCTTCAATGATTGTTAGTCTGTACCTTAGTTAGACTTTGATGTTCTAATGCTATTTGGAAGATTCTTAAAAAAAACATACAGATATGATGTGCTTTTTGGGAGGTTTAAAAAGCTTAAAATCAAGTAAACTTAGGTAGACTTTAGGGTATACCTAATTAAAGGAACCTGATCAGGTATCCACACATGACGCATCAATAGAAGGCTTAGCTTTGACGACAAATGTGGATGCTTGCTTGCTATTTTGGGTGCTGCATGATTCATCTGAATGTCTGGTCCTCATTCCCATGTATCATACTACTTCCCCTTTGGTTTGTGTTCCATTTGTTTGATCAATAGGATGGGTTGTGGCGAGGGTAGCTACTTGGAGATTCATAGTCATTCATGTATCAATGGGCATCTCTATGCTTGAATGGTGGTTTCTTGTGAATATGGAAAAAGATATCTTAATCCAGCTTCTTTCCCCCTTTATGATATCAAAAACCATGGCTTTAGTTTCTCTAAAGGCTATATGTGCCATGGGACATGTTGCTGCTAATTCTCATTTAGTGTGGAAAATTTCTTCTTTGCAACCTTGGTTTCTTCGTGATTCCTCGTGAGTAAGATTTGATGGAGTCCTGTATTAGGGAAGCCATACTCCTCTATGTTGGGCCCCATTCCTAAAATCTTTTTTCTCAGGTCTCTATGTCAATGGTTATCCTCCAAAAATGTGGCAATCTCTCGTAATTGGAGCACTCATCTGCTGCATCTCTGCAAGCGTTCCTTCGCTCCTTTCGGAAACTTTGTTGAGCTTCTTCTCTGCAACCTTTTCAGAGTTTTTTTCCGATTTGATTAGCTTTTCACAATATTCTGTTCTCGACTTTCAGTAGTTTTTTATCTGGTATTGTTACATTGCACTTAACAAGAAGGATATTTTCAAAATCTGTCTGTGTTAATATGAAATAATAGTTTCTCAATGTTCAAGTCAAATATTTTGCAGAAATCTTTATAGTTGAAGGTGATTCTGCTGGTGGCAGTGCAAAACAAGGCCGTGACCGGCGTTTTCAGGTATATTACTCCGTTCACTATTCTACTGTCCTCGTTGTGTGCAATTTGCATATAAATTTCTCTTATTTATTCGGTGGTTATGTCATTTTTACGTATAAGCATGTAAGAGTGTACGTTATCTTTGTGCATGTATTTCCTTGTGATACCATGCATATGCTTTGCATCATTATTTTGCCACCAAAATAAATATCAACACTCGTAACATTAGGGTAACAGAAATAAGCAACATATTTGTGGAAAAAGGAAACGTAGGAGGATAGTACATGATGCCTTAACAACCTTTCCCACGTTCAAACCCGAGCTTACTATTTCATTGACCCAACCCTACTACCCTCCTCTTCTTTCTCAGCTGAACCATTGGGTTTCTTTTAAGGTAACTATGTCTAAAAAGACCCTTTTTATGTACAAGCACTTTTATACCTTGATTAGTGTTTGTTACATTGTTAATATAGTTGTTGATGACATTGTTGATATGTGGTCGGGTTCTAAGGTTGTTATTGAAATTGATATGAAAAGTGGATATCATCAAATTTCTTTTCGGCTTGGAGATCAATGGAAAACAACTTTTAAGACTTAGGAGGGTTTCTATGGCATGTGGTGTTGTTGGACCGCTAATGTCCTAATTTATGAAACAGGGGGTTTGTATTTACAGTTATGAAACAGGGGTTTTGTCTTTTTGTTGGCAAATTTGTGGCTGTGTTTTTTATTATATTTTCTTTTTGAAGTTTTTTATGAATTTTTTTTTTGATGTTAACTTTAGTTTTTAATGATTTTGTTATGTACTTTCTAATTAATAATAATAATTACCAGCCATTTGAGACAAGCACAAATCTGAAGAAGTGTCCTTTATGGCGGAATGCTTGGTATTCTTGGAGCTTTTATGTACTTAAGCACAAATCTCCAGAAGTGTACTTTATGGCGGAATGCTTCGTGTTCTTGGAGCTTTTGGTCTTCAGCTGACGGGGTAAATGCATCAAGTTAGTGTGCTAGCGATTGTGGATTGGCCTACACCTGGAATAGTGCGTTTCAGGTAGAGTTTGATGCTTCACATGTGGGTATTGGAGCTGTCGTTACCAAGAGCAAGCCTGTGGCCTTCAGCCTTCTTTGGTGAAAAGTTGTCTGATCTAAGGCTCGGTATTCTAGCTGTAATGTAGAGTTTTATGCTATAGGTGCAAGCCCGTCAACATCTACCTTATATGGAGAGAGTCTATCATGTTTTCAGATCATGACACCTTGAAATTCTTAGACGCCTTGAAATTAAATGGAAGACATGCGGAGTGGATATCTTATTTGTAAGTTTCCTTTTGTGATTCGGTACAAGTTCAAAAACCAAAATAAAGTGGTTGATGAATTGAGCAGGAGGTCCTACTTGTTTGGGACAATCAGAAATTCGGTGGTCGGGTTATGAAATTCCTTGCAATTATATGTTACTGACCCATACTTTTTGTAAGAATCAATCAGTTTGCGCAGGGCGGCGAGTTTCGTTCTTCCATGTCTTGCATGACGATTTTATTTCTAAAGGGAGTCAATTATGTATTCCTTAAGGTTCTTCGTGGTTCAAGATTCTTGCCGATTGCATAGTGAAGGTCTTGGGGGGCATCGAGCTGGACAAGGCAAAGGAAAAATATCATCGGCCTTGGCTCAAGCGTGATGTTAGTTGGCTGGTAGAGATATGTGAGGTTTGTCAGATAGCCAAGAGCCAATCTCAAAATACAGCATTGTACATCCATCTTCCTGTTCCTACTAGCCATTGGACTGATGTCAGTATGTATTTTGTACTGGTACTTCCTCGCACTACTAGGAATTGGGATTCTATCTTTGTCATAGGAGAATGCTTTTTGAAGATGAAACATGTTATTTATTTGCAGTAACACTCTTGATGCCACACATCTAGCTTATTTGTTCTTCAAGGAGGTGGATTGGCTTCATGGAGTTTGTAATATCATTGCTTCTAATCATAGTTATCGGGATCTCCTACTTTGGTAGGCGATCCCTTCTAGATTCTCGATTCTGTCGCTCCCGGAACGAATCTCTAAGGGATCTTGAATTTTAAATTTTGGGATCTCGTACCCCACAAAAAATGATCCCGATTCTTGCTATTAGGGATCTCGATCAGACTAAGACAACAACCAAACTGATGATTTTATTTGTTTGTAGACAACTAGCAACACAAATATTGCTTGCTATAAATAATGAAATCCCTACTTTAAAGAATATACATAATCGTTTATTATCATACACTTTAAGGTTCGTAACAAGAGCCCCAAAAAGTTGGGATCAAGATCCTCAAAAGGTTGGAATCTCGATCCCTAACATGTGCATTGTACGGACGGCGTTCCCAACCATAAGGATCTTCTAGCATTTTACGTTCCCTTGCTCCCGATCCTGATCCCGGTGCCATTCTCGCTCTCGTTCCCAAAAACTATGCTTCGAATTGAGATACAACCCTATGGAAGAATTAGGCACATGGATCTAGTACAATCTCGCATATTACCCTAAGACTGATGGTCAAACTGAGGTTGTCAATAACAGTCTAGGGATTTATTACGGAGCTTCATAGGAGACAAGCCTGTAATTGTAAGTCAATCCACTGGAAAGTTGCCTTATGAGAACATTTAGACAACGTGCATGGAGAACAAGGTGTATGAGATAGTGCATGGAGAACAACCACACAAGGTCCTAGATTTAGTGCCTTTGTCTGAAAAAGAGCGGGCTAGTGAGCAAAGTTGTTGAATGAAAATTGGAAATGTTTAAGTAGGTTGATGAGAGGATCTGAATGGTTTTTGATATTTGGACCCTTACTACTTTTTGTGGTTCAGAGAATTTAGAGAAGTTGATAAGATTTGATGAAGCATGGAAGTTCACAGATGATCCAAACTCGGGGCCGAGTTCTCTCGAATCAAGGGAGACCAACGAAGGTCGACTATCACTTTAGGTCTGATTCATGCTTTTAGAGTCAATTTTTAGTCTAATTTGTTGGGCAAAACTGGTGATTTTGGTGTTATCTACTTTTGCCATTATTTCCAAAATAGGTTTATAATAGTGATTTCAATATCATAATGAAAAGTTACAGCTACATGAAGCTAAGCTATCATTTCAATGATTTTCTAGGATAACTCTTTCTTATTCTATTTCTTCATGGGTAAAAGTATCAAATTTGCATTCACTTTTAATTCGGAATTCTAATTACATTATCATTTCAACTGGGTATGCAAATAAAGTTTATAAATAGGCTTGTTGTTTCGCCCCCCCCCCCCCCCCCCCCTCCCCCTCAAAGGTTACTAGTAAAATTTCCAACACATTCTTTAGAAAATTCTATTAAATTTGTGTAGTCATTGAAGCTAGGCTTGTTAACTTCCATTAGTTTTCAGTCAATACATTATTTTCTTTTGAAATTTTTTTTTTGTTACTTGAATTTTCATCACCCTAGGTCCAAGCTGACTTGACTTGGATGGTTCCAAGTGAGCTTGCTAGTCCACGATCATGTGAACAGAAAACAAAAATCTTCAAAAAAGTGATCGTTAGCAATAAAATCATCAAAAAACCAAAAAAAAAAAAATCAAACACGTCGGGTTCAAAATTTAAATACTTCTGAAACTCCTCTTGGGATTTAGATCCCTTCAACCTAGTATTGCGCCTCCATTTTCAGTGGACATGATCCCCTTCTATAGAGATCAAGATCCCTTTGAGTCACAAAGCATGATCCCTATCAGATAGGGACTTGGTATCCCTTGACAGGGAAGAGCACGAGATGCTCGGGCTCCATTTTTGATATGTCTGATGTGGGATTCCAAGGGGGATTGCCAATCCCCAATCAAGTGCCCAATCCTTTCTTCATGGTATGATGGTGCAGCTAGCACTTTGCAGTGAGTCCTCAATTTCTTTGTGGCTGCCATGTGGTTCAATGTCTTATTGTGCATCTTTGGTGCTAGAATCATGAATTTTTCAACGATTTGGAAGATTGTCAAGCCAAAAATTTAATTTCTCAAATTCATGGTGGCAAGCCATCATCTGATCAAATTTAGACGTGGATCAAGCTTGTTTTAGCTAATATATGTTCATGATCCTACTAATTTAGGCCATGTTTGGATGTACTTGTTATCAACTTATCACTGATAATTCACTATTTAAATAAAATTAATCCTGATAATGAACTATATGTTGTTTAGTACTACTATCCATCATATGCTATTCGAGATAAATTTACTAATTTGTTGCAATCACATATTTTTAGCCTGAAATAGCTAAAATCAGTTGGTAATCACTGAGAAAGTAAAATTATTAAATAATATTATACATCATAATATACGAAACGTACCAAATAGCTAAAAAAATAGTATCATCCAAAATATATTGATTTTAGATAAAATAGTCTATTTCAAATAAAGTTAATGTTCATCCAAATAGGCCCTGATTTGGAGTATTTTTTAAGAAGTTTTGAAGAATTTTACCTTTGAGCATGATTCATGATTGTGACTTACATGTAGGGATTAAATCTCATACTAAGGGGTTTTTTCCAAGAATCGACTTTCTCGTTTTCCCCATTTCTTTGCATATCAGGACTTTGTTTGAGAGCAGTGGTTACTCTGTACCCCACCTTTGGGTTGGTATTACATGTCGAAACAAGTCAAGACTTAGGCATGTATTGAAATTTTCTGACATGACACATGTCTAAACTGTAGACATTCGTCTTAGTTGTGGGCACATGTCCTAAATTCTAAATAGGATTTTCAACATAATGTAGCATCTATACTATATTTTGCTTATTTTACTATTAAATATAAGGTATTAGTAATATATAAGTGCTAGTAAATTACTTGTATACCACTGTGAATACAAGATTGAAAGATGTTTTAAACAAAAATTTCTACAAAATGACAATTGTGTCAAAATCTTTAATTTGCACCAATATGCATAGGAAAAAGTTTATGTAAGGATGCAAACTTTATAATGTAGAACTATGGATGCACCTCAAAAATCCATTGGAAAAGGTAGTTTTAATGTTCAAAAACCCTTTGATTGATCATCTTGACATCGAGATGTCTGACCATGAAAATAAAAAGATTTTAAGTCTCAGAAATAGTGCATTTTACAATATATTATCTACACAGTCCACTTTCAAGATTTTCATATGTTTATAGATCTACTTGATTTTAACCATTTTTTAAATTTAAATTTTATAATTAAATATAAAAATAGATTTTGAGATAATCCTAAAAACATTTTACATCAAAATTATATACCATGATAAAATTTGAAGGTGCACCTACAGCTACGGATGCATCCGTATGCCAACTGCACCCATATGCATGTAAGAACGAAAGTTTAAAAGTGTCAACAAGAATACACGTTTGATTTATAGATGCATGTCTTTTATTGACACGTAGAAACAGCGATACGTACTGTACAACTGTACAGTAAGTGTCAATGTCTAGCACTCTATTTAGAAGGGCAGTGTCTGACACCTCATATATGTGTGGGCACTCGACACCCGTGTTGGGTCCTTTTAACATCGATTCATACCGTTATAGCTGCTTGAAAATCCCTCTTCAGCCTCTATCGATATTTCTGCTGAGGTTTGATAGCCTCTATTAGACTCTATGGGTGCTGCAGTAATGGGTTTGGAGGATTGTCTCACCAAGGCGGAAACAGAAGAGAATGTTTTCTCTTTGGAGGAATAGGTCACCAGGCCTTGATAGTTTTGACATGGCTTTATATCAAGAGTTCTGAGAGGTAGTCAAGGATGATTTGGTGGCCATGTTCGAGGAATTCATGCTGAAGTTTGATGGGAGCTCAAGACGAAATCCGGGGCTGCTGGATTTGGAGGAGTTTTTTGGGACTACCAAGAGCACACATTTCTCTCTTTGCTTGGGTCCCACAACTCATTGTGACTGCAATCTTGAGGAAGCTATGTTTGCTCTCCAAAATTCATCTCTATGTTCAATAATTAGGGCCATCTAACTCTAGAGGGGGAGTCAGCCATTGTAATTGCTTGAGCCAGTTTTCCCCTTGTGTTTGCCCCTATGTTCAATATATTTGGCTGCAAGCTGATTCCTTGGCTATTGATGTGGTCGGCCATACCTCACTTCATTACTTGCAAGCCCCCACCTCCAAAACACCCTCCAATTCCGTAATTCATATCCTCTTGTGCCCAATATTTGCCCTACCCTTCTTTTTTTGTTGACTCTTTTTTGAGATATATCTGCAATGACATCTATTGATTGCCAATAGCAGTCTTTTGAAAAAAAGAAATAGATATTTGTGTTTGAAATTTAGACATGCATACCCAATTTTAACCAACTTATTTCCTATTATATTTGTTTAATGAAAAAAATAATAATGGTTCCTAAGGGCCCAGATTGGAGCAATGATCCTTTTGGAGTATCCACCATGCTTGAATGATCTAGGGACCAAAAGAAATTCCAAATCATTCTCAATCACTACAACATCCTCCTCATCCAGAAAAGATTCAATTTGTGGCTCTGGAAATGCTTTAAATCCACTACTGCTGCAAAATAAATTTTGGACAGTCCGTTTGAATGGATAAAAGATTTGCGGGTCTGGAGCTCCAAATCAAATTTTATATAGAAGGGACTGATTTGGAGCCTTTTCTAAGGTTTTGGATCCCTCACCCAATCAAATCTGGTGGATATGTGAGGGACCGGTGCTACAAGTTGGTCCCTTGGAACTATGAAATATTTCAGATTTAATATATTTATTGATATAGTTATGTCAATGATTCCTATTTTTAAGGCTCAAATAATTGGACACCCGATACCCGTGTCTTAACACTGACACTTGCACCTGATCCCTGCAACATAGGTTAGCATCCCCTGCCATGGTGCTTTCCTCTATCTTTGTAAAATAGAGGGATAGATAAACTTATATATGGATATTTGATAGAATCTCTGTTTTGGTTTTGTTTCATTAACCTAGTAAGTTCCACTGCATTTTTGTGCCTCTTAACTAAATTCTCACCCCAAGACAAAAAGGAGAACATTATGGATCTACTTCATTTTTTATTTAACAAAAAATGGAAAAAGAAAGTACTTCACCCTTCCCCTTCCTACAGTCTGAGTTCCAAGCGAATCTATCACTGCTAATTCATGCAAAAGGTTCATATAAGGTTGCATCCTTATACTATAAAAGTAAGGAGCACCTCAAAAATCCAATACAAAAAAGTGTTCCAAAGTTGGAAAACCTTCCAATTGATCATCTTGATCTCGAGATGTATGGATATGAAGAAACAAAGAAATTTCAAGTCTTAAAAATACCGCAACTTGTAACAAGTTATCTGGACTGTGTATTTCAAGTGTTTACAGTCTGCTCGTTTTGTACTGTTTGTGGAATTTTAGATTTCATAATTAGGGTTAGATTTTCAAGCCATTATAAGGTTTCCAACACCGAAAAAATTAAGCGGTACACCTGCTATAGTATATGGTGGGTGCCTTATACAAACGTCATTTGATTATGATTTCATGTTAGACATTGGTATATGGGCAAGTTACACCGACCGTTTGCTATGAGTTTGTGTAAATGTTCAAAACATTGATGACGAGTGTGATTTCCAATTTCAGGCATTCATGCATCATTGGTTTATTTTTCCTATTCTTTTTGATCTCTTAGTGTTACTATCCAGGCTGTGTTGCCCTTGCGTGGTAAAATTCTGAATATCGAGCGCAAAGACGAAGCTGCCATGTATAAAAATGAAGAGATTCAAAATCTCATTCTTGGATTGGGACTTGGGGTGAAGGTTGTTGCCTCACATACTACCTTTTGCCTTTTTTCCAACCCCCCCCCCCTCCCCTTCCCCCTGAATACCTTTTCTTCTTATTTTTTTGCACCTTTTTTTGTAGGGAGAGGATTTCAGAAAGGACGCCCTACGTTACCATAAGATCATAATTCTAACAGATGCTGATGTGGATGGTGCCCATATCCGTACTCTTCTTTTAACATTTTTCTTCAGATATCAGGTTTCTATTTGAAGCTTTCTAGTTTATGATTTTTCTGCATGTAATGTGGTCTTAATTTTAAATCAGATCATTGATTTGCCATGTGAAACTGACCACTGACCATTTTTCTTGTAGAAATCACTGTTTGATGAAGGCTGTATCTATGTTGGTGTTCCTCCACTTTTCAAGGTTCAATTTTCAGTCACTTCCTTTGAAGTTTATATGTGCGTAATTTCTTCGGATTTCTCCAAATCCTTTTGATTCATATATTTCAGGTAGAGCGCGGTAAGCAAGTTCACTATTGCTACAATGACATGGAGCTAAAACAACTCCAAGATGCCTTTCCTCCAACTGCATCTTACAATATACAGAGGTTCAAAGGTAACTAAAGGGTGGGAGACCTCTCTCTCTCTCTCTCTCTCTCTCTCTCTCTCTCTCTCTCTCTCTCTCTCTGTTTTTGTGTGTGTTTGGTGCGCACGTGCGTCTGTGAGTTTGCATGGTTCCAGACTTCCATGTACATCTGGAAGTCTGGACCAGTGGCATACACATCGTTACATACATTCTGATTCTGTGGAATTTTTATTTTTCCTTTTTTGTATAGGTCTAGGAGAGATGATGCCCATCCAATTATGGGAGACCACTCTGGACCCTGATAAACGAGTGCTGAAGCAATTAGTTGTTGAAGATGCTGCAAAAGCAAATCTGGTGTTCTCCTCGCTTATGGGCAGTCGAGTAAGTGGCAATCTTTGCTCTCTCTGGGGATTCCTCGTGCTTTTTTCCCCATCTATAATTTTCATTGTTCCTAAAATTAAGAGTTCTATATTTTAGTTTTTGCAAGAATGCTATTGTAAACCTGTTATATAACATAGTTTAAAATTTGCTTAATAGCACTGGGATACTTTCCCTAATTTTAGTAAAGAGTATCACAATATATAGAGGTTGAGATGGATGAGTGACAAGACAAAAGATAGAATTAGAAACAAATGCATTCGGAAGAATTTAGGTGTGCCTCCAATAGGTGATAAGATGAGAGAAAGTTGACTTAGGTGGTTGGCTATGTGCAGCGCAAACCCAGTACAACACCTTGTTAGGAGGTACTAGTTGGTTCAAGTGGAAGGCTCAAATAAGGCAAAGGGTAGACCCAAAAGGACATGGTTGAAAGTAGTCAAAAAATAAATGGTGAATTATGGCCTCACTGAGGGTATGGTCCTTGATATAGCAGAATGATTGACTAGGATTAGTGTAGCTGACCCCAGATAGTTGGGAGAAGGCTCTGATGATGATGATGATGAGTATCACAATATATAAAAAGTTAATCCAGGCACAGAATTATATATTCATTTAGGAAGGTCGTGAGGTTATATAGTCCACCTCCATGTAAGTTGGGTATAACTTGGATTACAACTTAGGGAGGTATAATTTCGATTGTTTCATATGGAGGTGACTGTATCACCTCTCAACCTTCCTAGATGAGTATAAAATTCTGTGACTTAGTTGAACTCTGTATAGTCTGATACTTATTACCGAAACATTCAAATACTATCATACTTGTGAAGCTTCCAAACATAATGGTTCAAAATTTTTGTAGATTATGATCAAAAAGACTTAGCTTTTATGAAGTGTCTGAAGTCCCTTTGCACCATGATTTACTAAACTTCAGTACTTCGCAACCCATGTTGTACAACATGAGCAATTTTTAGCTCTGTTCTGCAAAGTAGTGCAGCATGCTTGTATTCAATGGTTGGTATAAAATAACCCAAGGTTTTCATGCAAAACCAAAATGTATGCACGTAACCACGCATGAAGCACACAAGAATGAGAGAGATGTCATGCTCCGGCCATTACACATTTGCGTATACTGTCAGTAAACATGTGGATCTACTGTCTGTAAACATGTGGATACACGTACTTGAGTTATGTATGCAAGTTTTAATGTCTTACACATATAGCTATCTGTGAAGTTATGGCATTCACTCAAAAAAAAAGTTAATGGCATTCACTCACGTTCATGACTGCACTTTAAGTAACTTGCTGAGTTCATGACTGCACTTTAAGTAACTTGCTGAGTGCTCTACATGATTGTATTATGATCATCAAAGCCTTTTCCCAAATAAATTTTAATATATCTTTCACGTATACCTATCTGTGAAGTTATGGCATTCACTCACATTCTACATGATTTTATTATGATTATCAGAGCCTTTTCCCAACTAATTGGGGTTGGCTCTTTAAATGATTATAAATGGATAGATATATTTGTGCAAGTACTTCCACGTGATAACAGTTTCATATGCTTCGATGTACTAATATGTCTCCATGGACATTCGAGGCAAATCTGGTACATGTTCTCATCATACAATGTAGTACAAGGCCTTCATGCATGGTCTGTACTCATGTAAAAAGTGTGAATGCCCATGTTATGAAGACTTAAATAAACCTCGAGGAAATGGTGCATGCCAATTTGGTCTATTTATTGTTCATGCATGGTTATACACTCAATCATGTAGACGTGCATACTTGCACCAGCATTATTGTGTTTATGCTTGCTTGTAGGTGCACATGACTTCCTTGGATGTATTCCTGGGCATAAACATATTTGGATATAGATGGTTGTGTTAAATTTGCAGTCATTAACACTGATCGCAGATGTGGCTGTTGACATTGCTACAACATCGGTTTGTTGTGATTTGAAGGGTTTTTAATAATCTGACATACAGCAGCATTTTGAAGTATCTGTGCAACAGAGATCGTAAATGCTAATTAGGGATTGTGGAACATGTCTCGGTGGTTGAGGCGTTTAAGGGTCTTTTCATGGTGCTTGCAGTTGAATCTAGCTACTAACGTTTCTCAAAACAAAAAAGATAAAATTCCTCTGTTAAACACTTATTGCACATATCTAACCATGAAAGTAACATGAAATAATTGATGCTGTGATTTATTTGTAATTTTATGTTTAGCTATCTGTGGAATAGTACTTTTTGGTCATCTTCCATAATAGATGTCACATATGGGTGCTTGCTGTTCTTGGAAGGAATATGGAGTTATAATCATTTAGAACCATTTAGTACTTGAATATCATTTTCTATGAGGAACATTATGTCGTATGATAGGTCATCAGTAAAGACTAGACACCATATACAGTGAATAGGAACTCAAAATTAAGCATGTATTCATGCAACGGACAACTTCTTCATTCTCATCACATTGAATTTTCTCTTGTTTCTTTTTTGGTGGTATGAGGTCATTAAAGTATTTTTATGGATATAGTAGAGTTTATTAGTTTATTCAGCAAATCATTAGAACTTTAAACCATTACTCTTTTATAATATAGTATTTGTAATGTAACTCGTACTGAAATACATACAGGTAGATTTCCGGAAAGAACTCATACAGAGCTCTGCGAGCATGATCAACTTTGATCATTTGGATATATGATTGAACGGGGCAAATAGTTAAGAAACCTGGGCACATATGTAGCAACACATTTCTTTGTTGCAATCACAGGCCAATGCAGAAGATTTAAGGTGTCACTTGTTCCCATTCTAGATGGAACTATCCTGGGCTAGAGTATTAGAGAACCACATTTTTTAGGCTGTTCGTTTAATTGTGGCCCCAACGAAAGACGGCTGGCTCGTTAGGGACATGCCTTTTGAAGCTGTTCCCGTTTCTTTGTAGTGACATGTATGAAATAATTATGTAGATATTTGAAAGTTTGTTGATTATATTTTTTTCCTTAGTCATATTATTGGAAATCTTTTACTCTCTAGAAATTTGTTGTTTTATTTTTATTTTTATTTTTAAAATATGATTACAACTATTTCTTCAACAAATTTGATTGATTGATATGAGTTGTTTTTTTGTTACAATGGATGGACGAAACAATGGTTGGGCCAATAGCTGCTTTAGCGGCAACTATCAACATTAGAAAATGTTCCGATATTCATATTAACGACTTTCAATATAAGCTCAAGATTCATAAGTGCTCTAACCATGTTTCGACTTGTGATTAATCTATAGATACCCTATAGAAAATAAATAACTACTTAAGACGTTAAGTGCATACTTGAACATCATTGACTGACACCCATAGATTCATTTCAATATGAATGGCAATTCAACCAATTTGATTGGCTATAAATATTTGATTGGCTATAAATATTGATAAAAGATGTCGAATAAAATGAGAAGTACAATACCAAGACCCACGAAGGTATTGGTAATAAAATTAGTCGAACTAAACTAAAAACGTTTCTTGTAATTGATGAGGTGTGGAGTGACTTACTCAAATGAACAAATTAGACTTGAATGACACCCATGTTTGTCAAATGAAATCAATCCTTGTTAATGGAGATGTTTCTCTGGTGCACACTAATAAGGTCATTGTTCCTGCTGAGTTACAGTTAATCTAACATTGACCATTTGGGACCTGAGCAGTGTTAAATAGCCTACATTCAATTGATGTCAGTGCGTGACTAGAATGTCTACTTGGGAAGGTAAAATATTGGTACTTTTCGATACGTCTATACGACGTGATACTCTATAAATAACGATACCTATCCACCTAATGGACCAATTGAGTGACACCAAAAAATATCTAAAATACCTTTAAAATACTGAATCAAATGCATATCTATTTTTTCCTTCATTTTTTATTTGTTGAAAATTTTAATTTCTAATTTTTAATTTTATAATGTTCATTATTTTAGTATATTTTTATATTTATATTAATTTTTTTAAAAAAAGTTCGAAATCTAATCAGCTGATTAGTGAATTGATTTGTTTTCCTTACCAAACAAAAGAAGACTCAAAAGCGAATCTAGCAACATGAGTCGTAACCATCATCATTTTATCTTTAATCACATAGGATTAAGAATTTATAATGTTCTAGTTCATCTTTTTATTTAAATTAGTTTAGTACGTAATTATTATAATAGAAATAGTTATTGTAATAATTATAACAACTGTAATAGCAATGAATATTATTTAGGCAACCATACTTATAGAAAATCATGTTTGTGGTATTTGTATCACCCTAAATTTTACACACGATCTCTTCATCCTCACAATCAATCCTACAAAAAACAAAATTTAATTTGCACTCTAGACATGGTCAAAATTAGTAGCCTCCAACAATGAATCTCGACTGTCCGTTTAGTGAATTTCAAGATCTAGGCCTTTCCAAATTCAAAATCATTTTTTTCTTTTTTAGTATTGTTAATCTAATTATCATAATACTATATAAAAATGTTGGGAATAAAATAATCCTTTCGAGACCTATATCTAACCATCTCACTAAAATGGATAGCTTATATAATTGGGTTAGAAAAACACTTTTGAGGGTGCTTTTCAAAATTTTCTTTTTCAATGATTGTTCATTAAGAGTGAAAAGAGTGTATATTTCAAATTTTGGATCAAAAAAATAGTTCTAATATGGTTTTTGAAGGTTGTTGCATCATATTACTATACAACTGTTGCATGAAATCACTGCCATGTTAAGTAAAGGTTATGTTAGGGTTCTCACACTATGGAGTAATATATCATTGTACTTAATAAATTTGGACACTTTTATACCCTTGTTTTGTACATGGAGTATTTTTTTTATAATCGTATTTGTGGTCATTAAGAGGGGTATGATGTCATCCTCATGAGGTCTGATATCACCCACATGGAGCATATTAGTGACATTTAATACTCTATGTAGGTGATGTAACATCCCATGTAGATGACGTCACTCCTTTCTAATAACCAAAAATACCATTATTTAAAAAAAGTTCTATATACAAAACAAAGGTATATAAATGTCTAAATTTTGTTAAGCACAATGATAAACTACTCCATTGTGAGCACCCTAACATAACCCACTAATTATAAAATAATTAGAATCATGATTAAATATAATGTATGTGATATACCCATATAAAGAACTATGTAATAAATATTAATAGTAAAAAAATTATGATTATTATAATTTTATAATTGTATATTCATTTTTGATAAACTTATCTGTTTTATATACATAGTAATAAAATTGTATATTTTATCTTAGGTATGGTTTGTATAACGTTGTAACCTTGAACAATCCAATTAAGGCGCACCTCCAAATTTTGTCATAACATGTAATTTTGGTGTAAAACATTCATAGGATTATCTCAAAATCTATTTTCATCTCTAATTATAAAATTTTAAACTCCAAAAATAGTTAAAATCATATGAAAATCTTACAAATGGATGGTCTAGATAATGTATTGCAAGATGCATTATCTTTGGGACTCCAAATCTTTCTCTTTCTTTTCTTTTTTTTTTTTTTTTTTTTTTTTTTCTCATATTCATACATCTCGATTTCGAGATAATCAATTAGAGGGGTTTACAACGTTAAAACAACCTTTTCCAATAGATTTTTTGAGGTGCATCTTTAACTCTACATTTTAAGGTTGCAACCTTATAAACTTTTTCTTTTATCTTAACATTATTAAACATAATCATGATTGAATCAATTGCGGTTAAATTAACATCTAAGTACTATTTTGTAATGTCACCTAAACAACTTACTCATTTTGATAGATGAAAGTGTAATAGCATAAAGAGTTAGACCTAGTCATGTTTTCTCGGTCATTATATTGTTCCTCATATTATGTAGCAATATTACATTAGGCGTGTTTCATAACAGGCTGTCAGAAGAGGAAGAAGGAACTTTACCTATTACTGTTCATGTTATGTGTTTGATGAAAACTGAAAGATAATTTGAGAATTGCCTTTTACTATTGAAGTTCCCACCTTTTACGCTTGAGTAAAGTTTTTTGGTAAACCATGGAACTTGAAAAAAGAACTCTTTATTTTGTCCATGATATATATATATATATATATATATATATATATATATATATATATATATATATATATATATAATACGGTATATCATATCTTATAGCATGTTATAAATATTATATATTTCTATTTAAATTATTATCTATGTAAATATAAATATAAGATATTTGCCATATATCTCAAGAGTTATCAAACACAGAAACTATGAACTTATTAACTTCCTAGGGAGGTTATCAAACAAAGAAACCATTAACTTCTTAAGTAACTTTTAATTTAGAGTTCTTTAGTAACTTCTAATTTACACTTCATGTTCTTGCTTCCTATTATCAAACAGACCCTATGTATACGATTTTAGTAATAAGTTTGTGTTATATATATATATATATATATATATATATATATATATATATATATATATATATATATATATATATATATATATATATATATATGTGTGTGTGTTTAGATGATTATCCAAAGTTATTCTTTTTCGGTGCGGGTGTGCCTTACATTAATAGTATAATGTTAACTCCTGACGTTAAACAATGAAAATAAGGCCCATTGAACCCTACGGGAAAATGTAGTTTCGATATTCACAACTTTTATGATGGCAAGAAATTATATTTGCACCCTAATTTGTGATATTTAAAGTTCCAAAAATGGTGCAATTCAAGTAGATATATAAATACTTGAAACCTGACGGTCCAGATAATGTATTACAAGATGTACTATTCCTATGGCTTGAAATCGTTTTTTTTTTTACATATCCATTTATGTCGAGGTCGAGCTGATCTATTAGAGAATTTTCCAACATCGAACTAACCTTTCTTTATAATTTTTGAGATGCATGTGTAACATTTCAAACTTGAGAGGCAAAGTAGTCAACATTGCTCCTTAAGCGATCATATAGACTAGGCTCCATATAACCTTATCCAGTATTTGAAATAAGGAATAATGAAGGACAATTTAGTGATTTAACTTGAAGAGGCATCACTTAAATAAGGGTATGGTTTGTATAGAGCCGAGGCTCTAAACAATCAAAGTCAATATTGGAAATCTTTGTGATAGCCTTAAAATATATTTTTTTCTTTAATTGTAAAATTTCAATCTTCAAAAATAGTGTATAGCTATCAGATCTATAAAATCTTGAAAATTGACGGTCCGAAAATGCAATACAAGATGCACTATTTCCAAAAATTGTAATCCATTTTTTTCTCATGTCCATGCATCTTGATGTCGAGATAATCAATTTGAAGATATTTGGGCATCAAAACAACCTCTTCTAGTGAAATTTTTGAGGTGGGCTAATTTGATTGTTGAGAGCCTCGGCTCTATACAAACCTTTCCCCTTAAATAATAGGAATATCCCTAGTTGGTCTGCATTACAAATAAAGAAGGCTTTGTTCAGTATTTGTAATGCAAATTGGGGATATTTTCATCATTATTCACTTAAAATGCATTACATGTATAAAATGATAAAAATACCCCTAATCGTTATGTATTACTAATATAGAATAATGTGTTCCTTATTTGTATAACATGTTCCTTATTTGTAATTCGGAACAACTTAGGGATATTCTCATTATTTGGGTGAGGCCTTATAGGCCAAATTACTTTAATGCCCCTCATTGTTCCTCTTTTCAAAAATTAGACAAGGGTAACTTAAGAATTCTTAAAAGAAAATGCATGCTCTCAAATGTTAGTAGAGATAATTTGACCCGACAACGGTAACTCGAGAATTCTTAAAAGAAAATGCATGCCCTCAAATGTTAGTAGAGATAATTTGACCCATTTAATAATATTTTGAGGGGATTCATCCCCTTTAGTGATATTTTCACAAAAAAATATTGTCTCAAGATTTAATAAAGAATGTCTCATTTTTTTAGAGTGAAATCTAACTGTTAGAAAACTTGAAATTCAAGTTTCCTCTTTTAAAAATAATATCTAGTGATTCTTAGGTGATTTCTCAAATTTTTAGATTGAGAAGGTCCTTCCGAGTAAGCCATCAGAGTAGGGGTACAAGATGGTCTCATGAGAGCATATAGTATACACGCTTAGATTTCTAGTATGTTTAATGCATATTGAGATCAACTACCAAAACAACTCCAGAGCATGTTTGACAAAACATGATTTATATATCCAAATTTTTAGAAATTTGAATAAAAGCATTGCCTTACAATTTATATATTTGGATTTTATAAAACAAATTATATGTTAGACCCTCCTCTATAATCTCATCTATCAATTGTTTGTCTTTTATCATTTTACCCACTTTTCTTTTCTGATCATTTGAAAACCGAAGTACCAATTCTTCATCTACTTTCCATTGAAATAAAATCTCGAGCAGTTTGTGATAACCCAATTCTCCAATTTCGCATTCGAGCATTCCAGTGTTGTTTTGTTTATACTATGGCAAACCCTAGATTTGAATCTGTCCAAATCTATGGTATGAGAATGCTAGGGTTTGCCATATGGCAAACCTTATCGATAAGGGAACGAGAAGCATGAGAGAATCACGAATGGGGTTGAGGCCGTAGCACCACTTGAGCCTCAGCTGCCGGTCTAGGTTTCCATTCCCATTGATGCATTCAAAAGACGTTAATTATTTCTAAAAACGGGTAAGGGTTTGTATTCCCCCCACTGATCTACACAAACAAACAAACAAAAAAAGCATGAGAGAATTGAGTAGCTTCACCAATACCCCTTTTCAGAGCCTATCAATCTTTTGACTGCTTAAGAGAGATTGGATGATCACCGTTTGAAGCCTTTTGCATTTGAAAGGGAAAAACAACATTGTCCATAGTCCATTAAACTTGGCATTCCACCCTCTCAGTAAGCTAGAGAGAAAAATAGCTTCTCTGAAGCATTACCTTGGAGTAGTTTCTTTAATGGTAATTATTTGGCTCATAGGCTCTTACTTTGAATTAATTTTGTCTTCTATGGCTCATGAGAAGCGAAGCTAGACAAGCCTTCTTGCATCCAGAGCTTTGACCATAGACAGAGAGAGAGGTAGGGTCTCTATCGTGAGAGAGACGAGTGGACAAGAGACACAAAAACTTATCGACTAATAAATTGAATTCCAAAAAATTCAACTCAAAGATGAATTATTAAGGATTCATATATTTGAGCATTATTCAAGCATTAAAAGATATAGTTTAACCCTATCAAATAGGACATATAAACTAATATAATTAAGATTATGATAGATTCTATATTATTATGAAGTATTAGAATATTAGCGTGATATCAAACATACCCTTAAATAGGGAAGCTCATCATATGAATTCTCATGCTTTTAGATGATATACAAAAAGTAAGAGTTTTAACTCAAGTCAATTTACCTTTTAAGAATGATGTGAGGCTGAAAAATAACAGTAGATAGGGGTATTTTGTGTGTAAAAAACTGTTTTTTTTAGTTTTGAATAGTACTTTGACATCAACATTTTGAATTGGCGCGGTCTGAAATAAAGACCTTTCTTGCACATGTGAACATGTACAAACACTCATATTTTGGAACTCGCTCTTAATAAATATAGTACAAGTGCGCAATGTGTTTTTGAATGGGTTGTTGGGCCATTTATGTTTGAGTGGCAACATAAAAAACATGTGGTTTATAAAAAGGACAGGGTATTGGTGTTAACTGATACATCTATTCAACTGCAATCTCTTTCAGAAAGCATCTTAAAGATGGATTATGGATCTAAACTTTTAAAAGTATTATCGACAACCACAATCATGAATATAAAAACAAAGACTATTTTGAACCTAAAAAACTAGAGTATGTTAAATTTTACTTTTGTATTTATTATTTTTAGATATTATATACAAGGAGACCATTTACCTTTGATACAAGAAGGTCACAATTACTTACAACCATCCGATGTGAAATTTGATAGTTTGAAAATATTACAAAATTCGAGAAATTTTTTGTTGAAGTTTGAGATTGATCAATGGAATAAATGCAGCCATCTAATTGCACATCCAATGATCAAGATTAATTGTGACTACCTTGCACCAAAGATAAATAGTCTCATTATATACTTTTCGTTATTTTTAACTCTTCACATATCATTAACTTTGCACTATTCTTTAAGCTCATCTAGACTGAATTTGGATGTGTTTTAGATCCTAATCCATCACCAAGATGAGTTTTGCGAGGGGGTCATCATTTAAGTAGGATCTCATTTAAACTTTCCATGGTTAAAATCGAGTGGCCTAAAATTTGTGTCATGTTGAACTATTAGATCATTCCCATTTCATAAAGAAAAATTTGAAAACGTAAACCAGAAAGTATTTTTTTAGCACAGTTGACATAGGCCATCTATTTTGGTGAGATACTTAGATTTAGGCCTTAGAAATATTTTTTTCTTTCCAAAAAATTTAGATAATTTTATTATCATTAGATTAACAATATTAAAAAAAAAAAAATGATTTTGAATTCATAAAGGTCCAGATCTTAAAATTCATCAAATAGATGGTTTAGATTCATTAATGGAGGGGACTCATTTTGACCATATATAGGGTGCAATTTTATTTATTTTTAAGATTGATTATTGAGATGAAGATAGTGTGTGTACAAAATTTTGGGTCATATAAATACCACAAACATGGTTTTTTAGAAATGTGGTTAAATTATACTATGTTACAAATGTTGCTTTAGATCGCTACCTATATATATATATATATATATATATATATATATATGAATGATTTCATGCAACGATTGTATAATGATATAATGCAACCATCTTCAAAAATCATGTTAAAGATATTTGTTTGACACGAATTTTTAAATGTACAGTCTTTTCATACTGAAGAACAATCACAAAAAAGAAAATTTTGAAAAAATTCTCTAGAAAGTTTTCATTCTAGCCCAATTAATATAAGCCATCCATTTTATTCAAATGGTTAGATATAGGCCTCAAAAGGATTTTTTTATTCCCAATATTTTTATATAGTGTTATCATCATTAGATTAATAATGCTAAAAACGAAAAAGTGATTTTGAATTTGTTAAGGCCTAGATCTTAAAATTCACCAAATGGATGGTTGAGATTCATTGTTGGATAGGTACTAATTTTGACCATATCTATGATGCAAATTGAATTTTCTTTTTCGTAGGATTGATTATGATTTTAAAGAGAATGTGTGCGCAAAATTTGGGGTCATACAAATACCAAAAATATTGTTTTCTAGATATGTGGTTGCATTATAATACTATACAACCATTGCATTAAATCATTTCCTATATATATATATATATATATATATATATATATATATATATATATATATATATATATATATATATATATATACACTTATTACTAGCAATATATAAAATTGTTATAAGTTATATATATAGTTATTAGTATGTAAAAATACACTGATTTATATATACTAACGTGTATGTACCAATGTTAAAAAACATGGATCGGTGACCCGAATCGGTCACACACATACCCGTATTGGATCGGTGGATCGGTTTGGAGAAAAGGCCGAATCCACAATTTTTGTCTCATATTCTTTCAAAACATCACTATAAATCTCTAAAAATAGTATTATTTTAGTTTCTAAAAGAAATTATGAGTGGTGTATTATATACTTTTATTACTTTATAAAAATAAGTGAATACTGAGACGTGTTCATGTCTGGATGTCTGTATAATTATTAATTATAATATGATATTGTAATATTACATTAAGATAATTTAAAATATTAGAAAACACTTCTATATTGTAAGATTAAAAAAATAATTTCCCATATAAAGTGAAATTAGTATCACATCAAATATTTATTAATTCATTTTACTAATCCAAAATTATCACAACTAACTAACTATAAATATTTGTAATATATTTTTTATAATATATTTTTAAAATGTTTTGTTAGGTTCTAGACCCGGACCCAAGTTAGGTTCGGGTCGGATCGAGGTCCAAGTCGACACAGTCCATTGCCACTTCTACATCTAATGGACATTGAATATCGAATAATACGTTTTCTAAATCTTCTTATTAGATAAGTTCTACATAATATAACAGTTAGATAAGCTCTACATTAAATTAAATTGGCTATGAATTGGTAAAGTAAATAAATAGTGAAGGATGAAGTCTCTATAGGGTTGCAACCCTATTTATTGATGTTGGGCTGTAGCCATCTGCACCGTCTATGTTTTTGGACGGTGCAGATCTTGCACGTTCCACGATTTGGGAAACCGGGGCTTCTGGTTGCCTCGCTTTCATTTTCCCTAAAAATATTCATTTCTTCCATTTTATGAACTAGAGGAGGACAAAAACCAAAAACCCTAACCTTCTTTTCATGGACATAGCTTTTCTCTACCTAACATTTCTCTCTCTCTAACTCTATCAACAGGCAAGAGAGAAACATTTATCTGCTCTCTCTAGGAAGACTAGAGAGTTATGTCTCCCTCTAACATCTCTCTTTCTCTCTCTCTCTATCTCTCTCTCTCTCTCTCTCTCTCTCTCTCTCTCTCTCTCTCTCTCTCTCTCTCTCTCTGTAAGGAGCATCACTCCGTCCCCATGCCTTTCAAGTTTCTCTCTTTAAAATTTGAAAGAGATTGTTCCGTTTTCATTGTTTGTACACTCCCTAAAAAGATCAGGCTATCGCACGTGGCCAATCATTCATGGGTGCGTGTGTTGATGACACAATAAAGTTATTCAACCTCTCACCATAGCCAGCTGATCCCTACACCCTCCATTACTCGCCTTCTCCTTGTTCCAGGTTAACTCAATCAAATTGAAGCATACTAGTGAGTCTCCTCTTCAATTCTTATATTTGTTTTTTTACCTTTTTTGTTATTAGAACAAGCCCCCCACCTCTGTTTTGGTTTCTCCTTGAATGCAATTTTAAATTCTTCCCAATTTTATTGTTGTTAAGGATCATGAGACTAGAAAGTTGAGTGCTAAAAGGGTGCTGAAAATGGGTAAAATTTGTTTCAAAAAGTTAAGATTTCGAAAGAGACAGACATAGAGCGATAAAAAATGATAGACACTGAGCGATAAAAGTTAAGATTTATTTCTAAAAGTTAAGATTTCGAAGAAACAGACACAAAACGATAAAAGTTAAGATTTGAAAGAGACAGACACAGAACAATAGAGAGAAACGACGCCTAAAATAGGGCTTTTCAGGTTCTCCCCAACTTAGGTACTTGATATTTGTTTGCTATAAATTAGTAGAGAGAAGGAGAAGGATAAAAGACTCATAACTGAGTGTGTGAGAGAGAGAGAGAGAGAGAGAGAGAGAGAGAGGTTCAGTTAAATGAGAGAGAAGTTGTGTTTGTATCAGTTCAAATATGGGTTCTCTCTACCGATCTCCTAGACGATTTGATGGTAAAAATCATCTCTTTGCAACTAGTTGAATTTATTTTTAGGTTCAAATATGATTCCAAATCATGGAACCAACTCCTTTCTTCACGATCTTTTGCCACAACCCGTTCACTCCCCTCTTCCCCTCTCTGTACAACTTACCCTTTCTTCATCGACATAAATAATGGCCTCATCTGTTACATTCCTGAACCGCAACCCCTCTCTCTCTCCCTTCATCCCAAAAAGAGAAAAAAAACCTCTCCATCTCGCTTGCCAACCATTTAAATTTCAACCAAAACACAAGCCATTATTCATAGCTTGTTGTCAAGGTGTGGTGTGTTTTCGAGCCTTTTCTTCTTCACATGGATTTGCAAAGGGTTTCATTTTGACTTGTGCATAGATAACCATGGGTTTCATTTTGACTTTATTTCTCAAAGTTTTATGATTTTGTGTGTTATGTACTCAAAGGGAAGGAGTCACTCTGAATGACTATTGTTTTGCTCACTAACTAGGAAATGGAGACCAATTAAAAGCCCCATGCAGTACTTTAGAAACCCGAATAGAGAAAGCATGGTGTGTGTTAGCAATATCTTATATGCTTTTAATTATCATATTAGAAATGCGTTGGCTTTTGATCTAGAGAACGAAACGTGGGATAAAATCTTGATATCGAAAAAAAAAATTCTTATTCTTCTATAATCCAATTGTCATCTAAATCCAATCGTGAAATGATCAGGTTTTTATTGTCCAAATAATTAAAGGTCTGAAATTAAAATTGTGGATTTTGAGTGAAGAGAAGAATTTGGTTCAGATGATAGAAGTGATTCTTTCAAGCTTGAGGCCTCAAAGGATGCACCCTCTTCGCGTGATCGGGAGCATGTGCTTCATGTGGCGCAGGGGAAATAGGATCATATCCTATAATGTGAAAAATTAAAGTCATTGAGTAATACTTGAAGGGGATCCAGCATGTAATGTTTCAAAATTCGAGTCTTATCGACCCACCCTCTACTCTTGTGAATTACTCAAAAATTGAGTTCTGGAAGTTCATTTGAGCCTAGCCTTCATAAATTGGTTTTTCTTCTTATATTTTCTTTCTATTTTTGTTTTATTCATTAAAATTCTTTGTTTTCATTGTTTGCTGTTTATGTAGGGTTCAAAGAAGTTCTGAGAAAGTTTTTGCTACATAAGATGTATTGGCTCCCAGAACTTTCGGCAATTCCAATTTCGAACTTTGATAATTGGATGCTTTTTTGGGTTTTAGAAGTGTGCTTTTTGGGATTTTAGAAGCTGCAACAATCTTAGTATTTGCCAATTTTTAGTGTTTTATTTCATCTTCTTACACTTACATAATGCAATCACATGTTGTTTCTACTTGTAGAAAAATGTTGCTTTCGCCTACTCTCTCTGTGTATGTGTACTAACTCATTTTTACATTGCAAACCCTAGGCAGATCGCAGGCCCTAAGCAGTCGCCCAAGGCGTGTAGCGCGTGCGGGTTTAGCAGAATACTTTTTGGGATTTTAGAAGCTACAACAGTCTTAGTTCTTGCCAGCTTTTAGTGTTTTATTTCATCTTCTTGCACTTACATAATACAATCACATGTTTTTACTACTTACATAAAAATGTTACTTTCATCTACTCCCTCTGTGCACAGGCCCTGGGTAGATCGCGAGCCCTAGGCGATACCTAAGGTGTATGCCCCCACACGGTATCTAGGAGGTGTGGCGCAAGCTCTGGGCAGATCGCAGGTCTTAGACAGTTGCCCAAGACCTGCGCCCCCATGCAGTACCTAACAGGAGAGGCGCACGCCTTGGGCAGTTCATAAGCCCTCGCCCCGCACAATACTTATGAGGCAGGGCGCAGGCCTTGGGCAAATCGTGAGCTCTAGGCGTCCACCTAAAGCAAAGAGTTTGGCCCCTGCCTAGCTGGGGCCCAGGCGGGGCACTTGGTGCTCGTCATATTTGGCCCCTGCCTAACTGGGGCTTAGGAGGGGCATTTGGTGCTTGTCGCATTTGGCCCTCGTCTAGCTAGAGCTCAAGCGGCTGACTAGGACCACCACCTGGATGCCATGTTTTGAGAAACATAAAGAGGGTAAAGAAGGAATTGTCGCTACAAGTAAGGACAAAGCAATGAAAGAACTACCGCTTGAGCCAGTGGATATGAATGACATCTCCGGAGTTCTTTATGAAATATATATTTTACATTTGTCTATATCTAAGGCGAGCAATGGGCTGGTCGGGCCAACCTAGTTAGCCTAGCCAAGTTTTGTAGGCCTACCCCTAAAAACAAGGGCCTTGGTTAGGGCAAAACTACCATAGCTTGAGGAAAGGGTTAGGTTGGGCCTGGTCCAGGTTCGACCCTTGTATATATAAACGAGAGGAAGACCCATTTATTTCATTGATATGGGGAATAATTATTAAGATGAAGAGACGTGCGTGTGTGTAATTTTTAGGATCATACAAATACCACAACACATGGTGCTCTAGAATTGTGGTTTTATTACATTAAGATCATGTATATAAAAGGTAAATATTCACTTTGTGTGTGTGTGTGTGTGTGTGTGCATATATATATATATATATATATATATATATATATATATATATATATATATATATATATATATATATATATATATATATATATATATATATATATATATAAAATTTATGATATCCTAGAAATTATATTCAATCATTTGTATTATAAATATGTGATAAAAACGTAATGATATCATAAGTGATAATGTATCTAGGATTATCATAAAGTATCATAATACAACAATGTTATAATACTATGATATCATAATACATTATAACATAATGATATCATAACGTTATTATCACCTATGTACAATAATCATATATGATATCCTAGATACAAATCATTATAACGTTATTATAACGTAATGATTGTTGTATGTCATTTTTGACGTACTTATAACCCCTGGTGCAAATAAGGAGAGAGCTAGTGACGACCTAGTCCTATCGGTACCCAAGACACTGTCAGATCATGGGAATACTACAACATAAGCCTGAAACTGGGCAACCTCTGAAAGAGTACTGGAATGGCTTCAAAAGGCATGAAAATGGTATTTTGGAATGCCCTAAAGACACTCACAAAGTTTCATCATATTCTGATTAGTTTTGATATGATCAAGATGAAACTCGGTTATCAAATCTAGCTCCTATCATGTTGAAAAGGATTATTATAACTATAGCCCCATTTTTGGGGTTTTAAAACAGTACTAGACCATCACCATTAGATCCGAAATGTCAAAAAACCCCTAGGGACTAAATTTGGGCTCAATTAGACCTCCCAAGAACATTCTGGGCCCAAATTACTACAAAACATGTAAGTTTTACACTATTATAGTGCGACCTCACCAAACCAGTCCCCAATCATGGAGCTGCGTTTTCACATCTCAGGATAATCTTCAAACGCCCACAACTCGCTCGTTTGGAATCGGAACAAGCTCAAATTCGAACCCAAGCTGGATCTCTACGACCCGATCATTTTTATATATGGCACACGTCATGAAGTGGCCCGAGACGAGAGGTTTTCTAGGAGAAGATGAACCCAAAACTATGAAAATCAAAATTTAGAAAGAAGACATCTCATACGTCATGAGGCAATAACTCGAGATCCGTAAGTCGGATCGACATGAAATCGGGTCCATTGCGACTGCATCGCGAATGGCTAAAAGTTCAGCAAGTTTTTACATGCAATGAACGGTCTGATAGTACGAATTTTCATGGTTGAAGATGATAAGTTTTCAGGTCATCAGAATCCTATTTTTCGGTGACTTCCTAATTTGGGAATATGTTCAAACGGAGACCAAATTGGATGAAATTGGTGCAAAACGATTGTGATAATATCCTCTTTATTTTTTAGGACTTGGACCATCGTGGATCACACCGGAACGGTGGTCGAAGTTTATAGACTTAGCTGGATTTTTATCCCTTCATGAAAAATCCGTTTCAAAACTACATTAAAATATTTAGAGCGGATCAAGCATCAATTCTACGACGATCGATCATCCGAATCACTGCTACAAGCATTCAAAATAGCTCCCGAAGTCTAGTAATTGCAAGAGGCCCTCATGGAGGGATGGTTTTATCATTTGCTCAAAAGAATTAAGGGGTATTTTGGTAATTTTACCCAAAAATAGGATTTTATTTTAATTTCATTAATATGTAATTTTTCATAATTTGGCTTACTTTTGAGCATGCCACCCTTGTTTTGTGGTTGTTCTATATAAGTAAGCAGTGTCAATTATAAACCTGGTGCAAATAAGGAGAGAGCTAGTGACGACCTAGTCCTACCGGTACTCAAGACACCGTCAGATCATTGGAATACTACAACATAAGCCTGAAACTGGGCAACCTCTGAAAGAGTACTGGAATGGCTTCAAAAGGCATGAAAATGGTATTTTGGAATGCCCTAAAGACACTCACAAAGTTTCATCATATTCTGATTAGTTTTGATATGATCAAGATGAAACTCGGTTATCAAATCTAGCTTCTATCATGTTGAAAAGGATTCTTATAACTATAGCCCCATTTTTGGGGTTTTAAAACAGTACTAGACGATCGCTATTAGATCCGGAATGTCGAAAAACCCCTAAGGACTAAATTTGGGCTCAATTAGACCTCCCAAGAACATTCTGGGCCCAAATTACTACAAAACATGTAAGTTTTACACTATTGTAGTGCGACCTCACCAAACCAGTCCCCAATCATGGAGCTGCGTTTTCACATCTCAGGATAATCTTCAAACGCCCACAACTCGCTCGTTTGGAATCGGAACAAGCTCAAATTCGAACCCAAGCTGGATCTCTACGACCCGATCATTTTGATAAATGGCACACGTCATGAAGTGGCCCGAGACGAGAGGTTTTCTAGGAGAAGATGAACCCGAAACTATAAAAATCAGAATTTAGAAAGAAGACATCTCATACGTCATGATGCAATAACTCGAGATCCGTAAGTCGGACCGACATGAAATCGGGTCCATTGCGACCGCATCGCGAATGGTTACAAGTTCAGCAAGTTTTTACATGTAATGAAGGTCTGATAGTATGAATTTCATGATTGAAGATGATAAGTTTTCAGGTCATCAGAATCCTATTTTTCGGTGACTTCCCAATTTGGGAATATGTTCAAACGGAGACCAAAATGGATGAAATTGGTGCAAAAACGATTGTGATAATAGCCTCTTTATTTTTTAGGACTTGGACCATCATGGATCACACCGGAACGGTGGTCGAAGTTTATAGACTTAGCTGGATTTTTATCCCTTCATGAAAAATCCGTTTCAAAACTACATTAAAATATTTAGAGCGGATCAAGCATCAATTCTACGACGATCGATCATCCGAATTACTGCTACAAGCATTCAAAATAGCTCCCGAAGTCTAGTAATTGCAAGAGGCCCTCATGGAGGGATGGTTTTGTCATTTGCTCAAAAGAATTAAGGGGTATTTTGGTAATTTTACCCAAAAATAGGATTTTATTTTAATTTCATTAATATGTAATTTTTCATAATTTGGCTTACTTTTGAGCATGCCACCCTTGTTTTGTGATTGTTTTATATAAGTAAGCAGTGTCAATTATAAACTTAAGTTGGGAAGCATAATAAAAATTAATGTTTTACCCGTTCGAGGCTTGGAGTGTGCTTAATTCCCAACTTCAAGAGAAAAGAGAGAGAAAGTTGTGAAATTGCCCTTGAACCTCCTCTCTCCCTTATTTTTCTCCCTCTATATTATCTCTTACATATTGTCGCCCTTCTCTCTCTTATTTCTCTCCCTCTCTCTTGTTTCCTATCCGCTGACACACACCAAGGGGTGTACATGTCACCATCCCTCTCTCACCATCATCAAAATCTCAAGCTCATGCCTAGAAGCATACACATCATCACCCATCTCTCATCTCCCTTATTTCTCTCTCTCTCTCTCTCTTTCTCTCTTATCCCCTATCTGCTGGTACATACCTAGGGGTGTACACGTCATCATCCCTCTCTCATCTTCATCAAATCTCAAGCTCATGCCTAAGAGCATATATGTTATCAGCCTTCTTTCATCCTCATCATTATCACAGGTACACACCTTCTGTTTTACAACTCTATCTCTCTTTGCTTGTCCATTTTCTCTCTTCCAAATTTTCTCTCTGTGCCCGCAAGCACACATTATCCTCTCTTTACCCGCGCTCATCTCCTACTTTTCTCTCCACCCATATCCATCTCCTACTTTTCTCTCCAACTATGCCTATCTCCCTATTTTCTCTCTACCCGTGTTCATCTCCCACTTTTCTCTCCACACACGCTAATCTCCTTCTTTTCTCTCCACCCGCATTGATCTACCACTTTTCTCTCTACCCGCGTTAATCTCCCTCATTTCTCTCTACCTGTGCTCATCTCTTTCTTTTCTCTTTTACATACAACCTCTCTCTCTCTCTCTCATTTACATGCAACTATTCTCTTTTAGTTTCCAATTATCTCTCACAACCATTCTTTTTCTCTTAATTGTCCACTCTCTCTCTCTCTCATTTACATGCAACTATTCTCTTTTAGTTTCCAATTATCTTTCACAACCATTCTTTTTCTCTTAGTTGTCCACTCTCTCTCTCTTCACGCAATCATTATCTCTCTTTCTCACGTAATCATTATCTCTATTTCTCATGCGATCATTCTCTCTCCTCATGCAACCCTCTCTTTTCTCTCTCTTATTTTATATCTTATATCTCTTTCCTACACACCACCTTCTTTTCTCTTCTTCTTCACACCACATTTATCTCCTTTCTCTCTCATGCCATATTTCTCTGATTTTTTCTCTCTCAAATCCTCTCTCTTATCCCTAACATATTTTCTCTTCTCCCTCATGCCATTTTTCTCTCCTCTCCTCTTTTCTCTCTCAAATCTTCCTCTCCTTTTATTGCACACTTAAATTTTTATCTCCCTTCCACGTTATATTTCTCTCTCTTCTCCCTCACGTATTTATCTCTCTCTCCCCCATGCCACTTTTCTCTCTCGAATCTTCTCTCTCCCTTTATTATACGTACTTCTTCTTCTCAAATCTTTCTATCTCACTAATATATCTACACCTCCTCTCTGACAAGTGAGCATCACTCATACTTTATTACACTCTTCCTCTCCTACACATGAGTCTCACTCACACTCACACACTTATACTCACTCTCACTAACATACTAGTTCTTACTTACACTCACATACTCACTTCACTCTTTATCACACACTGCTATCTTCATTTTCTCATGCTCACACTCACACTCACACACTTATACGCACTCGTACTCACATACTCTCACTCACACACTCACACCATACACTCTCACTCACACACTCACTTCACTCTCGACCACACACTCCTATCTCCACTATCTTATGCACATTTCTAGCTCTTAGTTTATGCCATCAAATTACTATATTACCAAAAGGAGGATACCCCAAAAAGTATACCCTGAAGGTCATTTTTAGTGTGTGGATAATGCTGCGCCTGAAAGCGAGGGAGCCAAATTCAAACCGCGCTGCAAGGGTAGCAAGATGGCTTTTGAAATGAATTAAGAGGGTGAATCACCTGGACACGCCCCCGAACCCAATACGACAAGGTAGGTGCTCGAGCCCTTCTTTATCAATTATAGGTGATAACAATATGATAAACTAGATATCACGTATGATATCTTACTTCATAGGTTATTATTGTACGTTTGTATCATGCTGTTATTATATCTAGGATATAATAATATACATTATTATAAAGTATCATACGTTATACTATACGTAGTATCATAACGTTATTATAAAGGTATCATAGGTGATAACATCTAGGATATAATAAAAATGTTATATAGGTGATATAATACATTTGTATCATAATATTATATCATAGATGATAATACAAACGTATGGTAAGGAATATCCTAGATGCTACTATCCCGTATCATACGTTTTTACAATTATAACAATAATATTATACAATATTTCAAAATTATAAAACAATTATAATAGGTTATGACACGTAATAATTGTATTATAACGTTATCTATAATAATCACGTAATATACGTGATTATTATAACGCTTTATAATTGTATTATTACGTGATCATATTGTTATTATCATACTATTATTACGTGATCATGTATAATATATTATATCTATATTATTAACACGTATAATATATTATGTATATAATAATAATCATATAATTACGTAATAATATCGTAATTATAATAATAGTATAATCATACTATTATTATACGTTATATAATATGAAATATACACCTATGATTATTATACTTTTGAATTATATCACCTATATATAACGTTATCATACGGTATTATATCACCTTTATAATATGATATCACCTATATTAGTATACAATATGATATTATATCACCTATATATAATAACCTATATAAAAATGTTATATAATATCTCGTATCATCTATGATAATAACCTATGATATCATAGGCCATAATAACGTAATGATATCATACATCATAATAATCATATGATGATTATTATAACGTTACAATAATGTATATAACATTAGTATAATGTATTATAAAGTGCTTGATATACTTTATAATATTTCCAATAAAATTTATCATATGATCATAACTTTATTATAACAATCATATGATTATATCCCAAAGTCAAATTGAGATATAAGAACGTAATAATATCATAATACATTATGTAACATGATAATATCTCAGTATACAACCTCAGTATTATTAATATAATAGCGTGATAGTCAACAGTTAATATCCCAACCTCAATTTTGATATATCATCATAACTGGGTTTTATAGTATATTATCTACCTCAACTATTTAAAATTTGAGGTTGATCATAAAGTAACTAAAATGACTATCTCTTGGTTTAAAATAACTTTATAATCTAACCAAGAGACTATCTCTTAATATATAATCATCCCAAAATATCAGAGATATTCAATTTGTTAAAATATATGAGGTAGATAGTATACTACCTCATAATGTGACTACTACCTCTTAGGTTGATATAAAGATACTATCTCTTATGACATAGTATAGATGACAACTACACTAATTCCAATTTGCTACTGTTAAATTGTCATCTCAAATTTAAACCACATAGTCAATCATTTTAACTGTTAACTCATATAAATTTGATAATCCCAATTTGCTAATCTAATAGTATATTAACAGATTATCAAATTACCTCGTATAAGTTGACTATGATTGATAACCCCATTTTAACAGATTATCAAATTGCTTATATTAGTTTGTTACCTCATATAAGTTGATTCCAATATGATAATAATTTGATAACAATTTATATGGTTGACTATGACTATCCCGTAAATTGAATAGTCAATCAATTTATATGAGGTTTATTGTGAGTTTAGCAATCAATTTAAACTCATTAAAGCAACATCATAGTCAATCAATTATCTCTTATAGATTTTAACAGCACAACTCGCTAAACTCATAGTTATCAACCAATTTGCTTATATGATAAGAATTGGTTGATAATTGTTATATTTTGCTGATATGCTTTCATTTACTATGAGATTTTAACTGTTACATAGAAGAATTTGCCAACATATATGGATAGTCACATTAAAATTGCCAAATATATAATATATATATTATACTTCAGTATAATATCTAACAGTGCTTTCAAGAATGGGATTTGGCCAAAATTCCATATGGGATTTGGCCAAAATTCCATTTGGGATTTTGCTTATATATTATATTGAAATATAATATATATATTATAGATTGGCAAAATTATATATTGGTAATACCATTATATATATTAGCAATTGGTATGAGGGTGGCCAAATATGTAAAATATATTTTATATATTTGAAAGCACTGCTCCTTAAGGTATATAGCAAATATCTATAACAAAGAATAGTATGAGCACTGTTGTTTTTGGCCAAATCCAGGTTAGATTATGGGAATATTTTGACACAGTTCTTATAGTATGAGATATATTTATGAGATAATTATCTATAAAATAGAAGAGTGTAGGGGCTGTTTCCAGTTAACTTAGATTACAACTATAATATTAAAATGACAAATTTTATTAGAACCCTATCTACTAGAACGACTTCTAACAGCATGCTTCTTGTTAATAATAAAGAAGAAGTTATTATTGATAATATTGAAAAATAGATTCAAAATTGGAATATCCCAAAAGTTCCTGTAATATACATTTATAGGAAAGGGACTTTTGATTTCAAAAGCAGTTTTTCAATGAAAGCTATTAACAAAACAATTTCAGTTATGGAAACATAAGACACTTTCCAACTCCTGTCATCTAGAATGATTGAAGACCATAAACAAAAGAATTTTAATTATTTGCATATGAGCCTAGTTCAAATAATGGTTAAACCTCTATAACTAGAACATGATTAAATAATTATGTCCTACTCTGTTTAAGAGATAACATGCATAGAAGATTCACTGACTCTTTATTAGGCTACCAAATTTTTTGGTAGCCTTATCTGATCCAAACTTATTGAAAGTTTAACCCTTAAACCTTAAGACACAATATTTTAATATAGACTCAGGATATCAGAATTTAGCATTTATTTATAGAATTTGTTACAAGGTTATGAACACCTTGTGTCTGAACACTCGACAAATGGACACCAAGGGTCAAACAATATTTTTTTCAAACAAACATAGAAAAATCTAATTTGGTCATACCAAATATTGAATCATGGACACATGTAAAACTACCTGAAACATGGTCTCTCCAGTTTGAGAACCAAAATCAAGTCATTGAGAATAGAGAGCCTGAACAAATTATTGAATATCATACAGGTGAAATCAAAATTCAGTTTCCATCATCTAGAAAGGCTAGGCTGAGCCTTTCTAATCCATCTTCTAATACTCCATCCAGATCTTCTACCTCATCTATTTCTCAAACAGACTATGAGAAGGTACACAATGAGAAGATAGGTTTAGAAGGTCTTAGAAAAACTTCAAATCAAGTTCAGCATCCCATGTATAAAGTCAACGTCCCTAGTTCTTCCTAAACTGGATTAAAAGAATCTACTATGTCAGACTTTGACTTTGATTTACTTACAATTCAATGCTAAGACAAGTTTGTTATTGATAGGGAATGGATTAAAAAAGATTTTATTTCAGAAGAAAATAAACAAATTAGAGAGTGGTTCTTTTAAATTTTTTAAAAAGGATTCAGAAATGTACTTCATAAAAAGTTCAATAATTTTATGTTACAACACAAAACTAATGTGAAGTTTTACAAATGGCTCAGATATATCTTAAAATCCAGGGGAATTAAAATCCCAGATTTCTCTAAAGACGGGATAAATATGGCCAAAAAGTCATTCCAAACCTTTTATATAGTCAAAGTTGAAACTGTTGAATCTATTCACCCCTCCTGAAACTAGTTTACAATTAGAAGGTGCAAAATTAGAAACTAATGCCTCACCTTTCAAACTAGGACCTAAAAAGACAGACAATCATATAGCCAAACTAGATGGTATACCATATATCATAAAACAAAATAACTATACAAATCTTTTCCTTCAAACTATAGGTAAACAAAATACCAGGATTGAAAATATATTGAATACCCTAAAAACCACACAATAGAAAAAGAGAAAGGAAGGCCACAGAGAAGCTGTACTATTTAAACCTCCACCTAGTATAAAAGTAGGAAAATGTAGCCTACAAGGAAATTGTAGAAATAGAAGAAGCTTTAAAATCTGAAAGCATAGATTTCAACATGATAGACTACGGAAGGAAAACTAGACTAATTTCCCAAATTAGATTGAACTGTCCCCCACCTACTCCAATAGATCTTCAGATAGAATAATACATTATTGCTAGTTCTATATCTTATTTCGGCAGGTCTATTGTTAATTGGAAGATAGACGGTATGTCAAAAAACCAAATTATTAACTTAATGAAGCATATAACAATGTGTGCTACCATTTGTAAAGCTGACGGCAATAAAGATCATGAAATAGCCATAGCCACTATATGTGGATTTATAGGATGGCTTAGAGGTTGGTGGGATTTTCATATGGACGAATCTGTTAAAAATCAGTTCCTTAACGCTACTAAGCAATGGATGGTTAAGACTAAATTTAGTCCAAGACAAGTTCAGGAAATAATGGTGGATGAAGACGATGCAGTTAATACAACGATTTACACCATCACACTTCATTTTATTGGCAGTACGACTTTTTTAGCCGCTAGATCGGAGGATCTGCTATTAAACTTATGTTGCCCCACACTCTCTCACATTAAGTGGTATAAATATATTTTTTTATTCAATATTGTTTTCTAGAGAGGACAGTAAGACGAATCACTAGAAGGAGAAGTTCATATTCAGTATTTCAAATCTTTTTTCTGAGAAGGTCAAAACAAGACTTAATAATAAACATAATACAATTATTCTTTACTCTCAATATACCTTGAGAAGGTCAAAACAAGACTTAAAAATAAACATAACATAATTATTCTTTATTCTCAATATACTAAGGAGAATTATCAGCTGAAATCTATATTGGGGGTCTTGCTTTATGTACAGACCTAAAACTCATAAGAATTAGAAAAACAAAATATGACAAAGAAGAATGAATTATGGGATTTTTGTGAGCAGTTTGGGTATAATACTTTACATTTCTCTAAACCGCTTCACAAAGAAAAAACATAATTTTTTTCATAAATTCAGATATAATCAATTTTTTGTTAAAAAAAAATTCCCTAAAAGATTCATCCAAGATCATTCTTTTAAATACAAAGGAAATAAAAAATGTATAAGATATTGAAAGCACTACTCAAGATTTTAACAATATATTCACAACATGGGATTTTGCGTATAAGATGGTAACTAAAATAACTGTCTACAGCCACTGCGTAAAGCCTGGATCTAAAACAAAAGCTCAGCAAGCTTGGATCTAAAGCAAAAGTTCAACAATCTCTCTCTCTCTTCACCTGCCATTTCTCTAAATGGCTTCCTCCCATAAATAGCAAACGCCCACCTTTAATTATGAGATCCCTGCATCTTTTGAACATGTTCATCGGTATTTCCATAGAGTCAGAGGAAAGAGAGAGAGAGAAAAAATAAATGCAGAGAGCAAGAGTGGAGACCCAAAGGTTAGGTTAGGGAGAGGACGGGTCATTAAAAAACTGACATATCATAGTTGTTCTTTAGGCTTCTGTCGCACACTTTTTCTAAAGTGGCAGAAGACTCGGAGTCCTAAGAGTATAGTGTGCTCATGCGCGCTTACCTTGACCTTGCAATCGTGGAAGAGGTTTCTGAGCCAAGATTCGGCCGTATGCCCATGCTTACTGTACAACTCCTGCACCTTCTCCTTCACTATTTCCTCTGCCCGTGGGCAACTCTTCTTGTAGTAATTCACCTCTCATACTTACTACCATTGCCACCATTATTCCCAATCTCATTCTAACAAACCATGACCTTTCCTCCATTTCCGAATCCATTTCAGAATCACCATTAAAAAGATATAGAAAAGAGGGGAAAATGGTTTTTTGGGGATGAGGGACTTTAACCTAGCACTGGTGATTGTGGCTGCTGTGGTATGCGTTCTAGTGTTCATATTCAATGTGTATTTGTTGATCAATTACCAGCACCCGGACGATGTGAACCAGGCCTACTTCCCCAAATTCATAGTGGTTTGGGGGCTCTCGGTGGCTGGCATCTCCATCCTGATGCTTCCAACGGATGTGGCCAACAGGCAAGCGTGCAAGAACTCCATTTACAACAGGGCCTGCAACCTCACCATCCCAATGAAGGACTTGTGGCTCACCATCTACGTTGTCGATGTGATCCTCGAATTCTTCGTCATCCCCTTCGCCATGTTCTATTACGAGGGTGATCAGGACAAGTAACTAGTGGTTCATATCTCCCCTTTTCGTTTTTCCTCTCCTTTCCTAATATTGGTTGCATTAGGGTTTGCCGTGATTTTCCTATTGATCGTCGCTTTGTCTTTTTCCTTCTCATTTATCCATTTATTTATTGAAGATTTGAATGGCTCATTTATATGGTATAGAGTGGTAAGATTACCTTCAGGAAGACCTTGCCTGTACTTGTAATAGAGTAGCTTAATTGATCAAATGCACAAAGAATTATTTTCTATCAAAAGTACATTTAGGGTTCAGCATGCTATTCATGGGGAGATTTTTTTTTTTTAATGTAAATGGTTTCTTCCCTGAATAAATTGTTACTGGGTTTGTTCACATTCCTTCTATTAAATTTGACAGGAGCGTGGTTGGAAACAGGTCATGAGTGCTTTGATGTGGGTTGTTGTGACTGCCATTGTATGCGGGCTTGTGCTTGGAATCTCTATGGTTAGTTTTCTTGTCCCATCTCCTCATTTTCGACAACTTTTTGGAGCTTAATATTGACTTTATCAAAGATAAGATTGATTTAACGTTTGTGCGAGTTTTTATTGATTCATGATTGTTTCTCCATTCATATTCAAGGATTTGTATCTGATGTTGCAATCTGTCATTTCTTGAACGAATTACGAGTAGTAAATATTAGTGTGAGAATCCCAATTGGGAATGAGCCTGATATAACTAGGGGCAATGACTAGTCCATCACTTGTAGTGATGGGATTGAGGTCATGGAGGCCTAACCTATCTCAAACCTCCTTAATAATCTTATTCTGCATATGCAATGTACGTTGGGCTCATACTTCTTGATGATCTTTCTGCTGGTGGTCTAATCTAAGCATTTGTGTTGTTGCATAAACCATACATAATCTAAACAGCAAATTTTATACTAAAAAACCATAGTGTGGTATTTTAGAAACTATTCAATCTTCTTAATGTGACACTTTTATTTGGAGTCAAGTATGATTATCAGAATTTGAACCCTTGGTTTTCCTACTTCACATACCTGCTTGATTATAATGGATATTATGCTGGAACTATGAATTTCTCAATTTTAATGGTCTCTCATGCAAATTTATTGCGCTCGTGCTTTCTTGCTCCTTAAGATCATTGATTAATATGTATTATATGTTTCCCTTGACTAATTTACAATACTGCATGTCATGCATCATTTATGGAATTACCATAAACAATTTCTAGAATTACTTAGTGATTGGGCATGATATATTAGGAATGGAATCCAAAACCAATGGGGGAAACTCTCTATGTGACCTCACCCACATAGAAAAAAATGTGACTAGTATTTCCTAGCCGTCAGATCTAAAGGGACGGCTAGGATAACACCTGTCAAAATGTCACAAAATTGGGATAAACTTGGAAGCCGGCTTTCAGCCGTCCCTTTAGATCTGACGGCTGGGAAATACTAGTCACAGATTTTTTCTATGTGGCTGGGAAATACTGGTCACGGATTTTTTCTACGTGGGTAGGGTCACATCGTAAGTTTCCCCAACCAATAAACAAAGGAGTGAAATCTGTTTTTGTTGGGTTAATAGGAGTTAATTAGTGGAATTTTATATTTGGCTTGACTAAATCTATTTCATTGGCAAGAGTTCTATGTACATTGCATTGATTAATTCTTGTTTGATGATGTCAGGTCTTGTTGGGAGGGAAGACTTCACTGTTATGCATCTCTCCTCATCTACAACTAGCTTCCCGAGTACTTGGACTGGTCTTTCAAGATCTCAACCATGTCTAGGAGCATCTCATCAGGTAATATGGTCCTTAATAATATAATATCCTCCTGGTTGTTTTGTCAAATGTTGTTGATCACATAGCCATTAAACATCAAAGTAGGTGACCTAGTTGAGCATAGTTGCGATAAACAATGTGAGGCAGGCCTCATATTTAAGGTGCTGGCAAATATCCTAGTCATAAATATGAAGATTGGCTTAGAGAGAAAAGCACAACTCTCTCTCTCTCTCTAAGGTTTATGCACCTGAATATCACCAGCAAGAAATTTGATTTGGCTGTACCGTAAAAGGCATCTGGGTTTGTTTGTTTCTTTAAGGGGTTTTACTTTGGGCTTCTTATACTTATGTTTCAAATTAATTAGTATATTGTGAATGGCACCATTCCTAACTCTTTTTAACCACTATCCCCAAGTCTCATACCCAAAACTCCAATAATCAATGTTTAAATGCCCAAAATCATTGCTAGTTGTTGCTGGACAGATAAATTGGAGAAAATAGTTATTTGCATGTACAATAATTGGTTTTGATTCCCAAGGTTCTAGAAGTATATTTTCAAAATTATTTTCTCTTAAGCTCCTGTTTTTTTACTTCAAAATGTTTACAATATGTATTATGTCTAGAAATAGTTGCACATTTCTCATGAGTTGTGAGGGAGGCAAGACGGCCCAGAATCTAGGTGCTCTACAATTTAAAAAAATGTTGACCCAAGAAAAAAAAATGAAAGATAAAAAAAGAGATGATTAGAAGTAAACAGAGGTGGTGGGAGCTCACCACTTTTGAAATTTGAATATCTTAGGAGAAAGAACAGTAAATTGAGGGGAGAGAGGAATTTGAGATTTTTTGGTTTTATTTTTTATTTTTATTTTTTGGGGGGTGGGTGGGTAAGGGGACTTGGATGGGGAAGAATATGTAAAAGAAAAGATTTTGGTTGGGGTTGGGGGCTTGAGATAGAGAGAATAGGGGATGACAATGAGAGAAGATAGGCTTCATGGAAGAGGCAACCCAACTGTTGATGCTGTACCAGCAAAAAGTGGCAGCACCGCCATGGATCTTGTACCTCACATAAAGCTGAAAGCTGCCTAGTAGAGCAAAAGATGGTGAAAGCTACCCACAAATCAACACTAAAATAGGAGTTAGAAGAAGCCAGGTGTGTAAGAAATTGGGGAGAAACAGGGGGAGTGAGAAACAAGTTTGTGATAACAGAAAAAAGTGAGAAGAATTTAGGAAGAGAGAAAGAAGTTGAGGAAAGAAAGAGAGAAGAGAGAGGGATAGACCAAGGGAGAAAGCGATAAAAGAAGAGAGAGAGATTCCGGGGAAGAGGAGGAAAAATAGTAAAAGTAGAGAAATCTTCTTTCAAGCTCTTTAGTTGATGTAAGGCTGTAAATATGAGACAGTAATATGGTGATCTATTTATCCAATTCTCTCTTTCTCCCCCCCTTTTCTCTCTCTTTCTCTATGATGTATTTTTTTATTATATATGCAAGCATGTTACATATAAAAAAAACCTTATTGCCATGAAATATTTAATTAAATGGAACATAAAAAAAATGAAAGGAAAAAACTTTGCCTTTAGCGACTTTTTCTTAATGCTGTGTTTTGGTTACTACATTTGTGCGTTTTGACAGTGTGCGGCATATTTAATGCCGTGTTTTGGTTACTACTTTTGTGCATTTTGACAGTGTGCGGCATATTCCACGACTGCTGCTGCTGAGACCACTTGGACTATGAGGACTACCTTTCCAGAATATGTTGTTGCTCTTGCCACCATTGTAGGATCAGTACTTTTCACTGTAAGTGTTTGCATCCCTATGTTTCCTCACAAGCACTTTGACATTTGATTTTGACATTCAAACTTGGTTACTCTCTTAGTTACTCTAATAAGCTTACTTATATGGGTATTTATCTACTATGTACAACCTTTGTTTTTGGTAACTAAACATATGAATAGTGGTTGCTGAGAGAGAGAGAGAGAGAGAGAGAGAGAGAGAGAGAGAGTAGGTAATTACTTATGTAGTAGGAAACTCTGATATTTCAATGTTTCATAGTAAGAATCACATAGAAATGGTTTGCTCGATTAAAAGAGGACAGACCCTTATATTGAGAGAGATGGTTTATAGTAAAGATCTACTAAGAAAGGAATATTAAATAGAGCATTATAGGGCAACGTGGGCTTGCCAAAATTTTATTTCTTTTTGATATATCACCTAAACTTTCTGTCATTTGCAAATATTATTTATCAAGTTTTGTAACCCATCCCAAACAGTAGAGATCTCTAAATTTTAGAGATTCTGTTAAGAAAACTTTTTAGATCCCTATCGTGACTTGATAAGGAAATCAATGTTCCCATTCCAATCTAAGTTGGAGGTAAATACTCCTTAAATTCAAGTTACTTTATCCTAATTCTAGGTGGGAGATAGCTTGCCATTTAACCTTTAGGGCATGGTTGGATGCTATCTGAAACCATGGTTTGGGACCATCAGGCGATAACTTTGTTGTAAATATCAAAAAAGAATTTGTTTAGGTTTTGGATCGAGAGGGTGGACAAGGGGGTAGAATGAGTTATGGCGGGTTTTGAGAGAGGTGGCGAGGGAGGGGGCGAAGGTGTTTGGTGGGGTTTTTGGTATGCTCTTCTACGAAATCAACTGGCACAACATATACATGATCATTCGCAGCTTGCTCTGTATAATTGTCGAGAAACCCTATCAGGGGAATTTCTTTCATGGACTGATTCAAGAGCAGAAGAAGCTCATGAAAGGCTTTAATCTCCTTGTTTTTTTTCTCTCTTTGGGGGCTGCCCCTGGGGTGGGGTGTGGCAGTTGATAGGGCTTTAGTCTTCTTAAGATCAAATATCAGAGGAAGGTCAACAAAGGGCTTCGGAGCTAAGCTCTAAGGCTCAAATTATTCTATGGAAGCTTCTTGTTACTGTTGAAAAAAGGATGTTCATGGGTTTGGAGAGTTTGTTGAGGTCTTGTCATGGAGGAATTTAATGGATGAGAAGAACTTGCACAAATCAGAGACATTGGTAAATCTAAGATCGAAAGGAAGTTAAGCGACAGAAAAAGATTAATGGCCAATGTTTGAAAAGTCGTCCGCCCGACTGCCTAGGCGGACTTTTGGATAAAATGCCCATACGTTTATAAAGCGTACGCTATTAGGCAGCCAAAACTAAGCACCTGCCTAAGCGGTTGAAAAGGAGGGAAAAGACATCTCGAGTTGAGTGACTTGTGATTTGTGAGATTTAAATGACATCTCGAATTGAATTTATCTTTTAATATTGCTTTTAAATTATAATTATTTCATTTACAATCTAAAATTGTAAATGTTTAGGTTTAATCTGTGCTTCGGGCTTCCGGCATCTTAACATTACATGTAAAACTTACTTATTAAATAATAAAATGGACAATTCTAAACGCAATAAAATGGGGGAGAAGTGTGGAGATCCAAATTTTTTTTTTTTTAAAAAAAAAAACACCGACCGCCTTTGGGTCTAGGTGCCAAGGTGGCGCAGCCCCCCCCCCCCCCCAACCACCACCTGGGCGGCCACTTTCGACTTATTGAATATTGATAATGGCCATTGATGAATAATGGGGATGAAGAACGAAAGAGAAGGTATACATCAAGTCAAGGAGCCATTTTCATAGAGTAGGTTTGCAGATAAAGAGGGGAAGCCAATTTCATGGACGAGGGTTTTCAGAGGAAGAGTTTTGGTGAACTTTGTGGGTTTCAAATTTTTCGTGAATTTCAATGAGTTTCAGTTGAGGGTGCACTGTCAAGTCAAATGACACACAACAACCTTGAACTATGGATTGATATTCATGCAGTGTATAAATATCCATGAGATGACAAATTGACAATCTACATTTAAAAAAAATTGTAGATTCATTTTCATTTTCAGCTAAACAATGCTTTAATTGTTAGGTTTTTATGGTGGAGCTTTTAGGATACTAGAGGCTTAATAATCCTTTATTATTATCCATTATCCTTCTTAAGTTTTACTAATTATTTGGGGAATCTTTCATTTTTGTATTCTTTCGTATTTAATAAATCTTGGGAATTTTTTGCAGAATTATCTTTCTCAACATCTATATGTATTGTAGGGTCAGGTAAAATCATGCATTGCACATTTGCATCACTATTATGAAATGGTTTGACCTTAATGGATTGTTTTTTAAATGATACAATTGTGCATTTCAAAGCACATATTAATGTACCTGCGCCATTTTTATCAACATTTAGTTCATGGTGCTTGGAATACTGTGGGGAATTTTATATATACCAATCATGCATTGACTTAAGGTGTTATTGTATGTTGTATGTTGCGAAGTAACACTCAGGCCCCTTTAAGATCCAGCTAGGTGTATTATGGGAAATATAGATCTAATATGCCTTTCTGTGCTGTGATTAACTTTTAATTCCTGCAAGAAATTTGTTAATTGACTTCTGGAATTTGTAGCCTGTAATAAATTAGGGATAATTTTTGTGATTTTCACTAAACATTTTTTTTTTGATTTAAAGGTTAACTTGTATTGAAAGAGGGAAAACTGTAAATTCATAAACTGAAACAGAAAAGATGGCAGCCCATAAGTTGGGTGCTCAGAAATACAACAGATGCAGTACTTTACAAATTAGAAAAGATTGACCAGATGGAGGGAGAGAGAGGGTTGAGAAGATAGAGAAGAGATAGAATTAGATAGAATTAAACTAAGGATCTATCTCAAAAAGAACGATATATGAAATGATGTGGGGAAAGTAGTCTCAATATACTTCTAATCCCCACAGGTCCATGTAAACGCAAGGGGAGCTTGTTTCAGCCTTCTTCTTGTCCCTTGGGGTCCAAAGTTTGAGGTTGACCTGTTGCCGAGATGTCGCTTAAAGTATTGACGGGTGCCTCTATTGATATACAGTGGATGATGAATACGCAAAGTGATCTCCTTGATAGCGCCGTTAGACAAACTCAGAGGAGACAACCGAGATCTTCCACATCGAAAACTGCAGGAATTCTGGAGATCAAAATGAAACAACATGCTGCAGCCGACGAAGGCAACCTTTCACTGCAAGGGCCTTTCTGACGAGAGGGTCTTCAGTCTTCGAAAGGGATCGACTTTGTCGGGGCAGAATTCTAAGGGTGGAGAGAGAGAGAGAGGTAGTCTGGAATATAGTGGAAAAGTAGACAGGGCTAGAAAGGTTAACCCAAGATGTTTCCTACCCAAAAAATACTGGTAAAAAACAGGAAATGTAAGATTGTTGGAATTGGATAAGCCATTCACTAAACATTTTGCAGAAGACATTCATTTATTTGACACAAGATTTTATACTGATGGTGGAATTGGATAAGCCATTGTGGAGGTAGAACAAATCAGGATGGAACTTGGAATTTTTGTGAACTTAAATGAGAGGGTGTTGAGGACTCCCTAGGTTGCATGGAGTCCCCAGTATGTCTTTCTGCTTTTAGTTGGATGGCCCTCTTGGATAACGTCCTTATGATTGATCACCCAGAAAGCTGTGGAACTCATATTTAAAGCCATAAGAATCTGATGCCAACCACATGCTTCATTTATGCTGAGGTTGAGGAGGCAATGGACCACCTGCTTGTGCATTGCTTGCATGCATGTGGGGCATTGTTTCAAAAAGCGCCTGGGCGGCCGCCTAATT